>NC_133333.1:16785118-17062618 GCF_042186555.1 Aquarana catesbeiana | reverse complement strand
TTTGCAATGCGTTTCCAGAGCCTGGGAGGTTACAATTTCCTGGTCCTCCTGGACAACGTGTTGCTGAGGCTTTGGTCAGTCACAGAAGGAGCAGTGGAGAAGGTGGCTGTCTGACCGATGCATTCAGACAATTTTTTAGTCCGCAGCCCCAAGGTCTGATCGGTTCCAGCAACCATCGCCAGCATCTGTTGTACATGGTGCAGGAATACCTAGGGGCAAGATCAGACTTGGAGACCTTTCCAACCGAAAATCCACTGGGTTACTGGGTCTTGAGGATGGATCACTGGCCAAAGCTTGCACAGTATGTAATTGAGCTACTGGCCTGTCCTGCATCCAGCGTTCTTTCAGAACGCACATTCAGTGCTGCTGGAGGCTTTGTAACCGATCACATGGTGCTCCTGTCCACCAACTCGGTTGATTGGCTCACCTTCATAAAAATGAATTAGTCTTGGATCACCAACTACCAAGCGCCTGATGCTGATGTAACTGATTAATTTTTTTATGAATGTGAGATCCCTTGAAGACTGCCTATGCTGATGCTGAGTGACTATCCTGTTATGCTGAGTGACTATCCTATTCCTCCTCAATGTTCATGTTGATAGCTTTTAAGAACATTTTTGATTCTGGGCACCACCACCACTGCCTAAGGCCCAATTTTTCTGCCCCTGTTTTAATTACAATTTTTGCTTTAATATTTAACAGCAGGGCTCCTTCCTGCGCTCAACAAGAGTATCTGTGAGGGGTTGCAGTGTTGTGGCACCACCACCACTGCCTAAGGCCCAATTTTTCTGCCCATGTTTAACAGGGGCGTGTAATTACAATTTTTGCTGTAATGTTTAACAGCAGGGCTCATTCCTGTGCTCAACAAGAGAATCTGTGAGGGGTTGCAGTGTTGTGGCACCACCACCACTGCCTAAGGCCCAATTTTTCTGCCCCTGTTGGCGTGTAATTACAATTTTTACTGTAATATTTAACAGCAGGGCTCGTTCCTGCACTCAACAAGAGTATCTGTGAGGGGTTGCAGTGTTGTGGCACCACCACCACTGCCTAAGTCCCACATCTTCTGCCCCTGTTTAACAGGGGCGTGTAATTACAATTTTTGCTGTAATGTTTAACAGCAGGGCTCGTTCCTGCGCTCAACAAGAGTATCTGTGAGGGGTTGCAGTGTTGTGGCACCACCACCACTGTCTAAGGCCCAATTTTTCTGCCCCTGTTTAACAGGGGCGTGTAATTACAATTTTTGCTGTAAGGTTTAACAGCAGGGCTTGTTCCTGCGCTCAGCAAGAGTATCTGTGAGGGGTTGCAGTGTTGTGGCACCACCACCACTGCCTGAGGGCCCAATTTTTCTGCCTCTGTTTAACAGGGGCGTGTAATTACAATTTTTGATCTACTATTTCACAGCAGGGCCTGTTTCTGTGCCCACCAAGAGTAACTGTGAGGGCTTGCAGTGTTGTGACACCACCACCACATCACCACCAAAGGCCCAATTTTCCTGCCCCTGTTCAACAGGGGCATGTAATTACAATTCTTGATATAATACTTCACAGCAGGGCCAGTTCCTGCGCCCACCAAGAGTAACTCTGAGGGCTTACAGTGTTTTGGCACCACCACCACCAAAGGCCCAATTTGTCTGCCCCTGTTCAACAGGGGCATGTAATTACAATTCTTGATATAATATTTCACAGCAGGGCCGGTTCCTGCGCCAACAAAGAGTAAGTGAGGGCTTACAGTGTTCTGGTACCACCAACACCCAAGGCCCAATTTTCCACAGAGTGTATAGGGCAGGCCATATAGTATATACAGACGGTCCCCTATTTTCAAAAATCCGACTTACAAACTACTCCTACTTACAAACGGAGGGAGACAACAGGAAGTGAGAGGAAATCTACCACTAGGAAGGGAAATTCTCTCCTTTAAGAGTTAATATGGGAAAAAGGTGTCTCCTCCACTGATTAATCACCAATCCTTGTTTCCCTTAAAAACCCCAAATTTTCAAAATCCAATTGTCATTGGGAAAGAAAGTGAGGTGAAATCTTCTGAACAGGGGCACAGACAGCAAAACAAATGTTACAGGGGTGATAACCCTTCCCTATGTTTTCCAAAAAGCTTTAAAATAGATTTTTTGGCTGGAGCTACACTTACAAAATGTACCTGTTCCAAATTACAAACTGGTTCTACTTAAGAACAAACCTACAGTTCTTGTCTTGTTTGCACCGCCTGTACACTGCTGTTCACTGAGTTCATAGTATATAGGGCCCAAAGGGCCTGGTAATGGGCTGGGGGGGGGGCAACATTACATTACAGCCGCAAGCAGTTTTAAATGACTTTTTTTCCTTTAGAAATGTCATTTTGTGCAGGGACTGTTCTAAACACGGGAAACACGCGCAACTTTACAGGCATACTATAGACACACCTCAGGTCCGAAATTTAAAGGAATATTTCATTTTTATTTTTTCACTTTAAGCATCATTAAAATCACTGCTCCCGAAAAACGTCCCTTTGTAAAACTTTCTTTTCCATTGATACATGTCCCCTAGGGCAGCACCCAGGTCCCCAAACCCTTTTTAGGTCAATAACTTGCATATTAGCCTTTAAAATTCATACTTTTGATTTCTCACGTTCGAGTCCAATAGACTTTAACGGTGTTTGAATGTTCGTGCAAACTTTCGGTCCATTCGCATGTTCTGGATGCAAACCGAACCGGGGGTGTTCGGCCCATCCCTAGTTCCTATTACTGACTGATGAGTGACCCCACAATGGAAGCACATGCATTCTGAATTCAGTCCATCTGCCCTCCACCTACTCATCAGAAGGAGTCACTCATCAGTTAGTGATATGAACTACAGATACCAGGATGCCTTAACGTGGCCTGTAGCTTGCGCATGTATTTGCAAATGTGTGCAGACTAAAACCCTGTTTTTAACGCATACTGTTAGACAAGTTGATTCAGTTGTCCATGGGCTGGTCGGTAAGTAAGCTTGGAATTTTTCCTTGGATTTATCCTTGGCCTTGTTTATATCTATTTGCCCTCCAATGCTGCTTACTGTAATGGCCAGTCATAGGTGGGGGTAGTGGTCCCGTTTTTTTTTGCGACAACAAGAGAAGCAGTAAAATAGATCCCCTGAAGCCAGCAACAATAGTTTCCCCCCATTAAAAATAGATTCCCCACCAGCAACAATAGACTCTCTGCAACAAACGATCCCCGGCAACAAAAGACCCCCCAACAGCCAGAATCAATATACTCTCCAGCACACCTTCATATACTGTACATTTAATGCTGGAGGTGCTGAAACTGCGTTCTCCTTGTTCCTATTTAAAAAAAAAACCCTGGCCATGACACATTAAATAATGATTGGGTTAAGGTGTCTGTGCTGCCTGCTGGGGTATGTTCCTGACGCTTTATAGAACTTCCTGGCACCAAGAATAGGATTAAGTAAATTAGAACTGGATGGCTCCTCAACCTTCACAACGCTCATCTGGTTTTTGTATATTCAGCATCAACCTTGACACATTACATGGTGATTGGATTGAGGTGCCTATGCTACTTGTGTTAATATACAGTATATGCTGGTGTATGTTCCTGACACTTTACAGAACCAAAGAAGTGGCTTGGATAAGCTACGAAATGTCTTCAACATTACAGAACAAGTCCAGTTGAGTGTGACTACTATTAGCTACAGTATATCATGACCTGGATAAATGAGATTAGAGTAAACTGAAGAAGTAAAAGTGGAGCTGTAGCCCACAGTAATTGCATCTTTTATTTTCTTAGGAATTAAAATATGAAACCATACTAGTAGACCCAATCTACTAAGGGCTGCAGGAGGTAGAGTTTTTTGGGGTTTTTTTAGCAAAATAGAAATGCAAAGTATCTTCTGCCAAAACAAATGAAATATATTATTACCATCACATGGCTTGTTCTGTTCCTGCAATTAATCTTCTGTTTGTATTATTTGGCAGAACAGAAAAATAAGAATCCTGCAGGCACTTCCTTATCCTCCTGTTCCTCTAAATGAATCCAATGAACTCTGGTCTACAGAAAGGAGAGCAAAGCGAAGAAATTAAAGTGGAGATGTAGCCCACAGTAATAGACCTCACGTCATCTTTTCCTGGAAACTGAAACATAAAACCTGATTGGTACCCCCACTTTGCTCCATTTTTCATAAACTGTAAGAAAAAAAAGTTTTTGGGATGTACAGCTTTTTGGCAGAAGAGTATGACTAATGCCGCGTACACACGATCGGATTTTCCGACGGGAAATGTTGGATGTGAGCTTGTTGGCTGAAAGTCCGACCGCGTGTATGCTCCATTGAACATTTGTTGTCGGACTTTCCGACAAACAAATGTTGGCTAGCAGGTTCTCAAATTTTCCGCCAACAAAACTTTGTTGTCGGACTTTCCGATCGTGTGTACACAAGTCCGTCGCACAAAAGTTAACGCATGCTCGGAATCAAGGACTAGCCGAAAGCGCTCGGTCTTGTAAAACTAGCGTTCGTAATGGAGATATCACGTACTACGTTCGTAATTGTTGGCCAACATTTGTGTGATCGTGTGTATGCAAGACAAGTTGGAGCCAACAACCTTCAAACAAAAATCCACGGTTTTGTTGTCGGAAAATCCGATCGTGTGTACGGGGCATAAGTCTTTTCTGTCAAAACATCTCTTCCTCTTATAACTATCTTTTCAATGTGGTGCAGTAAATTCCAAGAAAAAGGTACATGTCCTGGTTTCTGCGCATTGGTGCATTGACAGCTCATTCAAAATGAATGGGCGGTCTTAACACAATGAACATTTACACATTGAACATTTACACTTGAAATACTATAATGCACTGCAGAGGGGCCTCTAAATTGATCCTGTTGTCATTTTTTAACTGACACCCCAAGACACCCACCTTTAACTTTATTAGCCAAAAGAGCTTTTTCTGTGCAACTCTATAACTTGGAGTCTGATCTATGAAATACTTCACCTCTTCTTTAACCTAGCTTTTTGTTTGGAGAGTAACAGAGGGATGAGCTCATTAATGCGTTGCTTAGGTAAATATGAAACGTGGTATATTAAAGTGGAACCTAACCATTGTGAGGTGGATGGGCAATGTAAGTATTTAATGTGGGTAGGATGTGGTCATACATACTTACCTCCCAGATTGCCCTACTTAAGAGATGTAAGGTTCAGATACCTCCCAATTTTTACAAAGCTGAATTTCTGAAGCTAAAATGTACACACACAATTAAAGAGTAACAGCTTTGATTCTTCCTCCTCTCCCCCCCCCCCCCCCACCACTGTTTGAATTCCTTTTTGGACAACCGCATCAAAGTGATCCCTATCTTGCCAACTGTGTCTCATCGATTGCTCTCTGGCCAACTATATCAAAGTGATCCTTTCATGGCCAACTGTTTCAAAACAATTCCTTTCTGGCCAACTGTGCCAAAGTGATCCCTCTTTGGCCAACTGTGTAAAAGCAATACCTCTCTGGCCAACTGTGTCAAAGTGATACCTCTTTGGCCAACTGTGTTTCTCTCTATCCAACTGTGTCAAAGCAATACCTCTCTGGCCAACTGTGTCAAAGTGATCCCTCTTTGGCCAACTGTGTTTCTCTCTGGCCAACTGTGTCAAAGCAATACCTCTCTGGCCAACTGTGTCAAAGTGATCCCTCTTTGGACAACTGTGTTTCTCTCCGGCCAACTGTGTAAAAGCAATACCTCTCTGGCCAACTGTGTCAAAGTAATCCCTCTTTAGACAACTGTGTTTCTCTCCAGGCCAACTGAGTCAAAGTGATTCTTCTCTGGCCAATTGTCTCAAAGTGATCCCTCTCTGGCCAACTGTGTCAAAGTGATCCCTCTCTGACCAACTTTGTCAAAGTAATCCTTCTCTGGCCAACTGTGTCAAAGCAATCCCTCTCTTGCCAACCTTGTCAAAGTGATCACAAAAAAACACCCTGGTGAGGCATGCCAAGGTGTTGTTGGGCATATTGTAACCGGGCTTTTTTGTGACATTGGTGCAGCAAACGCTTCTTTCTGGAAACTTGACCATGCAGCTCATTTTTGTTCAAATATTGTCGTATTGTGCTCCTTAAAAACAACCACAGTCTTTTTCCAGAGCAGCCTGTATTTCTCCTGAGGTTACCTGTGGGTTTTTTTTTGTATCCTGAACAGTTCTTCTGGCAGTTGTGGCTGTAAACCTTCTCGGCATACCTGACCATGGCTTGGTATCAAGAGATCTTCGAATTTTCCACTTCTTAATAAGAGGTTGAACAGTTCTGACTTTCATTTTCAAGGCTATTGATATCTTTTTATATCCCTTTCCATCTTTATAAAGTTCCATTACCTTGTTATGCAGGTGTATTGACAGTTCTTGTCTGCTCCCCAACAGGCTGAGTATCTAGTCTGCTCAGTGGGTCCACATGAGAGCTAACAAACTCACTGACTATTTATACACAAACACAAATTGCAATTTAAAAAGACATAGATGTGAGAAATGAACCTTTAATTACCATTTTAACCTGTGTGTCACCTTGTGTGTCTGTACCAAGGCCAAACATTCCAGGAGATGGAAACTTTTCATCAGGGCCATTTGGGTGATTTCTGTTCTCATTATGATTTAAAAAAAGAGCCAAACAACTATATGATAATGGTTGACTTCATATCATCACTATCCCTAAATAAAGATTTTTTTTTGGCATGATTACTCATATTTTTAATATCAGTGCTAAATTTCTGGCAGGGGGGTGCAAATGTTTGAGCACAACTGTATATGTTAGCTATTTTGATTTGAGCACAGATATAATTCTTCCATCTTAAGCACAGAACATAGCACGCCCTCTAATGGCTTGCCATGTATTAGGCAGTACAGTCAGCACCCTGGGTATGCTTCTAAATTAATAGATCACCACAACAACCAAGTTTCCATAACTTTATTGTGTTTTGCACTGGGGTCACCAACAAGAACAGCCGCTTTCATAATATATACAGGTTTATTATGTGAACCCTTCAAATCTGTATAACAATAATAATGATGTTATCTTGTTTACAGGAATATACATCAAGCAAGAGGTTACAGAATTCAGGAGGAGTCCAGGAATAAATTGCAGACCTTAAAAAAAATCATTTATCAGTTACTCAGTATGGGGAGGCACTAACTGAGCTGTGCACATCCTAGGTTATAAAATTACTCTATTAGTCTTACTCAATGACATTGTGTAAACTATATAAAAGGGTAGCAATCCATAGCAAATGACCAGCAATCGTCTTTTGTATGCTCGCTCTAAGCTGCCAATCGCTGATTGCCTGCCATGGGTTACCACAAAGCATTGCTCTTTATTAAAGTAACGTTACGGTTGGGCTTACCCGAGAATCTGATAATTCATTCTTATTATAATTGTGCAACTTTGCCTGAGAACGACCCTAGTGCTGGCCTTAGATGGCTCAACTTTTGGCTGATTTCTGCTGAATTGGCAAAAATTTGAACCACGGGTGGCCCCAAACGCCACCTGGCTTGACCCAGGATGAGTCGGGTGGAAAATATGAGCCGAACAATGACTTTATCCCAACCAATGCTATCCCTGTTCGGGTGCTGGGTGAAGACTCCAGCCATGTATGATCAGCTTAGAAGGCCCCCTGAGGTCTACCAAGTTCTGCCCTGTCCACTGCTTGAGCTCACACACCAATAACACATCTGACTTTCAGCGCATGAGTGTGCATAACAATATGAAATATCAGAGCTCTGTAATAACGTGGGTGCTGTGGCATTTACCAGACAAAAATAAGCAAACTTACACAATTTCAATCATTTAAGAAGGAAAAAAACAGCACTCTTGCATAAGCCCAATTGAGACTGCTTCTTGAGCTATTGGGAGGCTTATCTAATGGCAAATCGGTGAATAATACGCTGTATCCAATAGAAACTGATTAGATTTTTAGTTTTCCTAAGCCAGCCATAGGCAGTGCGATTTTCTTTCATGCAACCAAAAGAATTCTTTCAGTGGACCCATTATGTTCTCCCAGTGGGGGGGGGGGTAAGTCATCCCCTCCAAAAGAAGACAAAAGAACACAGTAATTACTGGTAGCGGCTATAACAGCAACTAGCAATAATCACATCCTGCAGGCTGGTTGTACCCAAGTTAATCAGCTTGGGTACATTCAGCCTGCCCATAAATAGTTCGAACCATCTATGGCCTGCTTTAGTGCTGGATCGATAAGTGAGAAGGAATCTGGTTGAAAGCTATGGGCCCCACAGTTCTTGTTCCAGGCACTTCAATAAGTGAGCTTGATAGCTTTGTAAAAGCAAAGAACCCCCCCACCACCACCACCACCACCATCTCCGATATGGTTATAACAATAAATAGAATTAAATAGAATTAACTTATATTTACATAAACTTAGAAGATTTTTTAGTGGGTCATTTCACCCAGGTTTGATGATTTAGTAAATGGAGCTTACACCACAGGAGGTTTCTTATATCTTCTGCCATTCCACTGCCACTTGAGTACTAAAGCGGGCCATAGACTGAGCAGTTTTCTTTCCTGCAACCAAAGAAAATCACTAAATTCCCCCATCAACACAGTCATTGTTGACAGGGGAATCCCTCCTCTGCAGAGGCATTAGGTCCTCCTGGAGGGGGAAGCTGTCCCTGCCGGGAGGACACAGTGGTTATTCCTAGCGGCTATAACAGCTGCTAGGAATAAGCACATGTAAAATCCCGCAGGCTGGTTGTACCCAAGTTGATCGATCAACTTGGGTACATTCAGCCTGCCCATATATAGTTCAAGTCTCGAGCAGTTCCTGCTGAACTGGTCGAGATTAAAACCGTCCATGGCCAGCTTAAGTCTAGAATGTCTTCCATGGCTGTTATGGAGACTTCCCAATCCCCAGGTTGGATATCTACTTTCCTTTATTTTGGATATCACCTTTCCTTTAAATGATGGAGAAGGAGACAAGTGGAGTGGTGAGTGGAAACATCCAAAGAAACAGAACCGGGAACTACACTATAAGGCCAAGGGCATATGGACATTCCTCCAAATGATTGGGTTCAGGTGTTTCCAGGGATGGGTACTGTTCATACTAGCACCTACAAAGACAATGGTGGACTTCCAACCTTATGGAAGGAGTTTGGGGAAGGCCTATTCTGTACGAGCATGACTGTGTCCACGTGTGCAAAGGCAGCTCCATAAAGACGAAGCTTGGTAAATCTGGTGTGGAGGAACTTGAGCATTCTTCACAAAGCCACGACCTCAACCTTACTGAACACCTTTGGGATGAAGTGGAGCACAAATTGCAAGCCAGGAGTTCTTATCAAACATCAGAACCTGACCTCACAAATGCTCTTTTGCCTGAATGGGTACAGATTCCCACAGATGCACACAATAATCTTATGGGAACCCATCGCAAAAGAGTGGAGAACATTATGTTCCATTGGAGGAGGAGCTGCTCTATTAATGCCCATGATTTTGAAATAGGATATCCAACAAGCTCATATAGATGTAATGGTCAGGTGTCCACAAACCTTTAGCCATATAGCTTATGTCAGGCAGATCTCACCACTGGAGACTCCAAGGAGCCAGCAGGTCCTGCTTAGGCTTATAACTAAAATACCAGGTATAGGTGGTCTGACCCCTTAAAGCCCAACTGCAAACTAAAACATGGCTGTTTATGTTCATAGTGGGAAAGGGTTAAAATATATCCCAGGTTCTAATTGCCCTCTGTTTCCCTTTTGGGGGATACAATCTCACTTCCTGGTAACCAAACAGGAACTGAGGAGATTTCCATAATGGAGTCATAGAAAGCAATAGAAACCTGAGAGAGATTCTCACCCTGTATCACGTTAGTTAAAGGCAAACCTAATAACTAAAAAAAAAAATTATAGCTAAAGTTTTATTACCATCTGTGACCTCCATTGGAGAGATTTTGCTCACTTCCTGTCTAGGTGGCCACACAGGAAGTAAGGAAAAATTTCCCCAATGGCTACAGAAAAGGCTGGAATTGTATTATTATAAGCCTTATTGAAATCTCCTGCAATACATTGGATTGTAAAATGTAGTTTCCCCTCTAGGCGGAGTCAATTGACTTATCTAAGGAATTTGGTTATTGATAAAAAAAGAATAGGTCATCGCAGCTTCATTATCAGCCTATAAGTTATTTTATCCAGCAAGTCAATGCAAGAGATGACACAGTGTGGCCACAGCGAGCTACTGTTCATTCTTATCTAACAGCACAAGGGATTGTGGGTAGTAGGGGGATATAAATATGGGATGCGGGCCCACATCCTCCAACACAACCATTACCTGGAAGCCCTTGATGAGTCAAAGAGCCGATCCAACTGAATATTAGAGACCAGTATGAAAAATAAATGCACTTGAGCATGCACTGGTGTTGACTCTTTCAGTATCTACAGAACAGAAGTAGGTAAGAATCTGCAATGCCATTTGCTAATAATAGGTGCAGTTGACATGATGAGGATACTTCCCTTTATTTTTCATTATGATGCCATAAAGGCTTTTTAATTGTTTACCACATTATTAATTTTGAACAGATTCTCACATACTGTTCCATTATCCTTGGCAATGCACACAATGCATGCTTTGCAACCCATTAACCAATCCAGGCTCTTGAGGTTTCTCAGTGTTCGGGGGGGAAGGGTGGGAGTTGTGTTTGTGCTGTTAGATAAGCGCCCGTCATTTCACCCGGATCTCTGCGTATTCCGTCAGCTCCTCGGGGGAGGTGTAAATGTCCTTAACGTTCCTCTTTGAAAAGTCAATGTTTGCGTACTCAGAGTCCATGGGTTTGGGTTGATGCCTCTTGCTCAGTAGGATCCTTTCCGAAATGCTGAGGAACCGATTCTGGGGACAAAAAAAAAAAAAAAAAAGGTTTAAATCAAAACAAAAGTTTTTTTTTTTTCTTTTGGTGTTGTTGGTTCTTTTGGTGTCAAAAAAGCAAATAGAAGGTTTTGGCTGATTGAGCTGTAGCTTTGATTTTTCAGCCAATAGCTAAAATAAGAAAATTTAAGAAATGTGTATAATGTGTACAATACATTTGATTTATTCTCTTGAATTAGTTTAATTTTTCACTGATGACATATACTGTAAACTGTATGTAGGATGGTTAGAGCCAAAGTTTAATCTGCTAATATTTTGCCTTCCCTGGCTCTTTACATTGGTGATCAGTGGGAAGAATGTCCCTTACATTGGTGATCAGTAAGAAGAATGCTCCTTACATTGGTGATCAGTAAGAAGAATGCTCCTTACATTGGTGATCAGTAAGAAGAATGCTCCTTACATTGGTGATCAGTAAGAAGAATGATCCTTACATTGGTGATCAGTGGGAAGAATGTTCCTTACATTGGTGATCAGTGGGAAGAATGTTCCTTACATTGCTGATCAGTGGGAAGAATGTTCCTTACATTGCTGATCAGTGGGAAGAATGTTCCTTACATTGGTGATCAGTGGGAAGAATGTTCCTTACATTGGTGATCAGTGAGAAGAATGTTCCTTACATTGGTGATCAGTGGGAAGAATGTTCCTTACATTGGTGATCAGTGAGAAGAATGCTCCTTACATTGGTGATCAGTGGGAAGAATCTCCCTTACATTGGTGATCAGTGAGAAGAATGTTCCTTACATTGGTGATCAGTGAGAAGAATGCTCCTTACATTGGTGATCAGTGGGAAGAATGTTCCTTACATTGGTGATCAGTGGGAAGAATGTTCCTTACATTGGTGATCAGTGAGAAGAATGTTCCTTACATTAGTGATCAGTGGGGAGAATGTCTCTTACATTGGTGATCAGTGAGAAGAATGCTCCTTACATTGGTGATCAGTGGGAAGAATGTTCCTTACATTGGTGATCAGTGGGAAGAATGTTCCCTACATTGGTGATCAGTGGGAAGAATGTTCCTTACATTGGTGATCAGTGAGAAGAATGTTCCTTACATTGGTGATCAGTGAGAAGAATGTTCCTTACATTGGTGATCAGTGGGAAGAATGTTCCTAACATTGGTAATCAGTGAGAAGAATGCTCCTTACATTGGTAATCAGTGGGAAGAATGCTCCTTACATTGGTGATCAGTGAGAAGAATGTCCCTTACATTGGTGATCAGTGGGAAGAATGTTCCTAACATTGGTAATCAGTGAGAAGAATGCTCCTTACATTGGTAATCAGTGGGAAGAATGCTCCTTACATTGGTGATCAGTGAGAAGAATGTCTCTTACATTGGTGATCAGTGAGAAGAATGTCCCTTACATTGGTGATCAGTGAGAAGAATGTTCCTTACATTGGTGATCAGTGAGAAGAATGTTCCTTACATTGGTGATCAGTGAGAAGAATGCTCCTTACATTGGTGGTCAATGAGAAAAATGTTCATTACATTGGTGGTCAGTGGGAAGAAGGTGCCTTACATTGGAGGTTACTGGGAAGAATGCTCCTTACATTGGCGGTCAATGGTAAGAATGCCCCCCTTACATTGGTGGCCAGCAGTGGTGTCACTAGGGGGTGGCTTCTGGGGCCATAGCCCCAAATCTGGGGCCCATAGCCCCGAGTCTCTTCCCGGTTGCAGCGGTGTGTTAAAGTGCCCATGTATCCCGGATTGAAATAGAGGACACCGCCAGTACTACATTGTCAGAACTGGTTGCTAGGGCTGCCCCCGCCTAGCGTCTATCAACCAGTGATGTCACAGACTCTGAGTGAGGCCAGGAGTGAGGCCTAGTGCTGCACTGCTGTCTCCAGTCTCCACCCACCTCCTCCTTCTCCGGCGCCCAGCGGCATGCAACAGGGACTGGTATGATCTTCTTCACTTTTCCGACAGTGCCTCCACCTTCTCCGGCGCCCGTGGTCCGCCCGACCATCTGAGGGATCACTCACCCAGGGAGGCCATCAGGGGGGTACAGCCGATAAAACTGTAAGGGGCCCAAGCGTCTGAAGGGCCCGACCAGGCTAGGAGAAGGCAGGAGCAGGTGAAGCAGTGCCGTGTTGTGCAGTGCAGAAACGATCTCTGCAGCATCTGCTTTCTGTGGTATTGAGCTCTTTGCTGCCACCTCTGGCTACTATGCATATGTGCACCCCTCGTGTGTGCTGTGTTATATAGTGTGATCGGCTGCAGCCCCTCTGTGTCTCAGCAACATGTCAGCTTTGTGGAAACAGGAGCTAGGACCAGGTAAGAAGATCTCCTTTATAAGTAGGGGCTGTAAAGGAAAGGAAGGGGGGCTGTTTGTGCACAGGGAGGGGCCAGAGCTTTGTGTGTTTACAGATGTGTATATGTGGGGAGTTGACATGTATACAGGTGTGAGGGGGTGGGGCATGACATGTATACAGGTGTGAGGGGGTGGGGCATGACATGTATACAGGTGTGAGGGGGGCCTGACATGTATACAGGTGTGAGGGGGTGGGGCATGACATGTATACAGGTGTGAGGGGGGCCTGACATGTATACAGGTATGAGGGGGGCCTGACATGTATACAGGTGTGAGGGGGTGGGGCATGACATGTATACAGGTGTGAGGGGGGCTGACATGTATACAGGTGTGAGGGGGGCTGACATGTATACAGGTGTGAGGGGGTCCCTGACATGTATACAGGTGTGAGGGGGTCCCTGAAATGCATACAGGTGTGAAGGGGCCCCTGACATGTATACAGGTGTGAGGGGGGCCTGACATGTATACAGATGTGGGGGGGCTGACATGTATACAGGTTTGAGGGGGGCTGACATGTACACAGGTGTGAGGGGGGCCTGACATGTATACAGGTGTGAGGGGGGCCCCTGACATGTATACAGGTGTGAGGGGGGCCTGACATGTATACAGGTGTGAGGGGGGCTGACATATATACAGGTGTGAGGGGGGAGCTGACATGTATACAGGTGTGAGGGGGGCTGACATATATACAGGTGTGAGGGGGGAGCTGACATATATACAGGTGTGAGGGGGGAGCTGACATGTACACAGGTGTGAGGGGGGCCTGACATATATACAGGTGTGAGGGGGGCCTGACATGTATACAGGTGTGAGGGGGGGCCTGACATGTATACAGGTGTGAGGGGGGGCCTGACATGTATACAGGTGTGAGGGGGGGCCTGACATGTATACAGGTGTGAGGGGGGCTGACATGTACACAGGTGTGAGGGGGGCTGACATGTATACAGGTGTGAGGGGGGCCTGACATGTATACAGGTGTGAGGGGGGGCCTGACATGTATACAGGTGTGAGGGGGGCCTGACATGTATACAGGTGTGAGGGGGGGCCTGACATGTATACAGGTGTGAGGGGGGCCTGACATGTATACAGGTGTGAGGGGGGCTGACATGTACACAGGTGTGAGGGGGGCTGACATGTATACAGGTGTGAGGGGGGCCTGACATGTATACAGGTGTGAGGGGGGCCTGACATGTATACAGGTGTGAGGGGGGCTGACATGTACACGGGTGTGAGGGGGGCTGACATGTATACAGGTGTGAGGGGGGCCTGACATGTATACAGGTGTGAGGGGGGCTGACATGTACACAGGTGTGAGGGGGGCTGACATGTATACAGGTGCAAGGGGGGCTGACATGTACACAGGTGTGAGGGGGGCTGACATGTATACAGGTGCGAGGGGGGCTGACATGTACATAGGTGTGGGGGGGGGGGCCTGGTATGTATACAGGTGTGAGGGGGGCTGACATGTATACAGGTGCGAGGGGGGCCTGACGTGTATACAGGTGTGAGGGGGGCCTGACGTGTATACAGGTGTGAGGGGGGCCTGACGTGTATACAGGTGTGAGGGGGGCTGACATATATACAGGTGTGAGGGGGGCTTACATATATACAGGTGTGAGGGGTCTGGTAGGATGGCCCATGGGCAGGCCCTGGGTAATGTTGGTGGCCAGGCTCGGGGGGGGGGGGGGGCTCAACTACCTGCTCAGTAAACATAAGTTTGATTCATTCAGCGAGTGTTTGCTCTTCCTCATTCCGCTTCTGAATACCTCTCCTCATTCATTTATTGAAATGTTTGATGTGTGGCTTATGTCATGTATTTGCAATATGGCTCTTCAGCAGTTATATAATACCAAAAACATACATTGAAGATGACTGCACCACGGAGAGAGACAACAATTAATTTATTCACAGTCTGAAAAGACCACAAAAATTTAGATTTGGAACAGAATGATAAGTAACACACAGAGTCAGACTAAAGAGGGAACACTGTGAGCTGTTGGGTAAGAGTGCGGGTGGAACAGTAACATCTTCTTTACAAAACTTGGTGGAACTCGTGACTCCCTTCTAAACTGCACTAGGAAGATGATACAGGGGGATAGGGGCTGGGGACACATCAAGCTGCGGTGTCACATACAAAAAGTACCACCCCCTCCCACCTCCACCATAAGAATCCATGTGTCCGGCGTCCTGAAAGGGGTCGGGTGCATGGATGGGGGGGCGGCTCCTGTTTGCCCACAGTGTACGGGCCACCACTGGTATAGGGACAGAGAATGACTAACCAGTTGTGGACAGGACACGGGGCATACTACACACTTCAAAAAATGTAATTGAAGTACATGGGTCGTATGCAGTATGCCCTGTCCTTCTGCCCCACTGCCAATCCATTCCACACACTTGCTAGCAATTGAAAGGTACTAGCTAGAAGTTGTAACAGCACAGTTTTTACAAACATTGTCCAGATGGGAGATAACAAAAAATACAAAGCAACATTGTTTATAAACATTGTTCATATGAAAGATAGAAAGATACAAAGTAACATTGTTCACACAGGAAATATAGAGATACAAAGCAACAATGTTTATAAACATTGTTCGGACATGAGATAGAGAGAAACAAAGTAATGTTGTTTAGACACAAGATAGAGTGACACAACTTAACACAGTTTAAAAACATTGTTCAGACATGAGATAGAGAGATACAAAGTAACTTGGGCCCAATTTGAACATTTTCACTTAGGGGTGTACTCACTTTTGTTCTCAGCGGTTTAGACATTAATGGCTGTGTGTTGAGTTATTTTGAGGGGACAGCAAATTTACACTGTTATACAAGCTGTACACTCACTACTTTACATTGTAGACAAGTGTCATTTCTTCAGTGTTGTCACATGAAAAGATAGAAGAAAATATTTACAAAAGACCTCCTTAGATTTTTCACTCTTTGTTATATTGCAGCCATTTGCTAAAATCAATTAAGTTCATTTTTTTCCTCATTAATGTACACACAGCACCCCATATTGACAGAAAAACACAGAATTGTTGACATTTTTGCAGATTTATTAAAAAAGAAAAACTGAAATATCACATGGTCCTAAGTATTCAGACCCTTTGCTCAGTATTTAGTAGAAGCCCCTTTTGATCTAATACAGCCATGAGTCTTTTTGGGAAAGATGCAACAAGTTTTTCACACGTGGATTTGGGGATCCTCTGCCATTCCTCCTTGCAGATCCTCTCCAGTTCTGTCAGGTTGGATGGTAAACGTTGGTGGACTGCCATTTTTAGGTCTCTCCAGAGATGCTCAATTGGGTTTAAGTCAGGGCTCTGGCTGGGCCATTCAAGAACAGTCACGGAGTTGTTGTGAAGCCGCTCCTTCATTATTTTAGCTGTGTGCTTAGGGTCATTGTCTTGTTGGAAGGTAAACCTTCGGCCCAGTCTGAGGTCCTGAGCACTCTGGAGAAGGTTTTCGTCCAGGATATCCCTGTACTTGGCCGCATTCATCTTTCCCTCGATTGCAACCAGTCGTCCTGTCCCTGCAGCTGAAAAACACCCCCACAGCATGATGCTGCCACCACCATGCTTCACTGTTGGGACTGTATTGGACAGATGATGAGCAGTGCCTGGTTTTCTCCACATATACCGCTTAGAATTAAGGCCAAAAAGTTCTATCTTGGTCTCATCAGACCAGAGAATCTTATTTCTCACCATCTTGGAGTCCTTCAGGTGTTTTTTAGAAGACTCCATGCATGCTTTCATGTGTCTTGCACTAAGGAGAGGCTTCCGTCAGGCCACTCTGCCATAAAGCCCCGAGGGCTGCAGTGATGGTTGACTTTCTACAACTTTCTCCCATCTCCGGACTGCATCTCTAGAGCTCAGCTACAGTGATCTTTGGGTTCTTCTTTACCTCTCTCACCAAGGCTCTTCTCCCCCAATAGCTCAGTTTGGCTGGACGGCCAGCTCTAGGAAGGGTTCTGGTCGTCCCAAACGTTCCATTTAAGGATTATGGAGGCCACTGTGCTCTTAGGAACCTTAGGTGCAGCAGAAACTTTTTTGTAACCTTGGCCAGATCTGTGCCTTGCCACAATTCTGTCTCTGAGCTCTTTAGGCAGTTTCTTTGACCTCATGATTCTCATTTGCACTGAAGGTCTTATATAGACAGGTGTGTGGCTTTCCTAATCAAGTCCAATCAGTATAATCAAACACAGCTGGACTCAAATGAAGGTGTAGAACCATCTCAAGGATGGTCAGAAGAAATGAACAGCACCTGAGTTATATATATGAGTGTCACAGCAAAGGGTCTGAATACTTAGGATCATGTGATATTTCAGTTTTTCTTTTTTAATAAATCTGCAAAAAATGTCAACAATTCTGTGTTTTTCTGTCAATATGGGGTGCTGTGTGTACATTAATGAGGAAAAAAATGATTTTAGCAAATGGCTGCAATATAACAAAGAGTGAAAAATTTAAGGGGGTCTGAATACTTTCCGTCCCCACTGTATATATACTTTTATTTTTGTATTTGTTGCTATTTATCCCGTGTAGTAGTGCTTAATTTACATTAATTATCCCTAATTAACTTCTTCTTCTCCATCTCCCCTTAACAATTTTTTTCAGATGATCTTTTTTTTTTTCATTTGTTTGTGTGTTTCTATTTTCCTGACCTTTAATATTTAAACTTATTTTAAAAAATAGAAAACAAAAAGCACTTTTTTGTTTGTAAATAACTTTGCAATGCTTTGTACTAGGATTATAATATTATTGCTATTTCAAAAGGAACAATTATAACATTTATACTTTCTTTCTATAGTAATATTTGTTTGTAACATGACATTAATCAATCTTAACAAACTTAAAAAAATAATAATAATTTGGCTATAAATTACATCATAAAATGATTTATGTTTCTTATATCTTTTATATATATTCAGGCTTCTCTGCACATGAGTTCACAAACATCTTGAGCACCAATAAGAAAATAGGACTGATGATAAGAGTTACTTAAATTCAGGCTGTCATTTGTGTTTTCCATTGCAGGTTAGGGAGTAGATCTGATTGGTTGTTATGATTATGACATCACACAGACATGTCGGGCACTTACCTGTTGTGTCATTTTACTTCCAGCGAGCTGATCTCCCCTGACTATTAAAGAGAAGGATTAGTAAATGGCAGGTGATGTCTGGAATCATTAGCAGATAGTACATGATGTCTTGGAATATTAATTCATGGCATATGATGACTTATGAAATCTACATGAGAAGTGTTAAAAAAAAAAGTCTGCCGCCCTGCGCAAGTAAAATGTTTTATTGAAATGGTAAATCCAACCGGCGTAATTAACTATATCTCCATCGCTTCTAAGGGGAGCGAATAATGAATTCCTTCAGAGTGCAACACCAAATTGCTCGGGGTTCTATGTATAAAACGCTCGCTGTGCGGCTGTGACAAACAACCACACATTTAGTGCGAAAACTGCCACATTTCCTCTAATATATGCAGTTCCTATATCAGTGATGGCGAACCTTGTCACCCCAGATGTTTTGTAACTACATTTCCCATGGTTCTCATGCACTCTGCAGTGTAGTTGAGCATCATGGGAAATGTAGTTCCAAAACATCTGGGGTGCCAAGGTTCGCCATCACAGTCCTATATCATCGTCGCCGCCTAGTGGCCATAATGCATTTTTCTCCTAATGGAGGTATTTATAGGGAAAAAAAAATCCATTATGGCCAGTAGGTGGCGCTGACGATATAGGAACTGCATATACAGTGGGGCAAAAAAGTATTTAGTCAGCCACCAATTGTGCAAATTCTCCTACTTTAAAAGATGAGAGAGGCCTGTAATTGTCATCATAGATATACCTCAACTATGAGAGACAAAATGTGGAAACAAATCCAGACAATCACATTGTCTGATTTTTGAAAGAATTTATTTGCAAATTATGGTGGAAAATAAGTATTTGGTCACCTACAAACAAGCAAGATTTCTGGCTCTCACAGACCTGTATCTTCTTCTTTAAGAGGCTCCTCTGTCCTCCACTCATTACCTGTATTAATGGCATCTGTTTGAACTTGTTATCAGTATAAAAGACACTTGTCCACAACCTCAAACAGTCACACTCCAAACTCCACTATGGTGAAGACCAAAGAGCTGTCGAAGGACACCAGAAACAAAATTGTAGACCTGCACCAGGCTGGGAAGACTGAATCTGCAATAGGCAAACAGCTTGCTGTGAAGAAATCAACTGTGGGAGCAATAATTAGAAAATGAAAGACATGCAAGACCACTGATAATCTCCCTCGATCTTGGGCTCCACGCAAGATCTCACCTCGTGGGGTCAAAATGATCACAAGAACGGTGAGCAAAAATCCCAGAACCACACGGGGGGACCTAGTGAATGACCTGCAGAGAGCTGGGACCAACGTAACAAAGGCTACCATCAGTAACACACTACGCCGCCAGGGACTCAGATCCTGCAGTGCCAGACGTGTCCCAGTGCTTAAGCCAGTACATGTCCCGGCCCGTCTGAGGTTTGCTAGAGAGCATTTGGAGGATCCAGAAGAGGATTGGGAGAATGTCATATGGTCAGATGAAACCAAAGTAGAACTGTTTGGTAGAAACACAACTCGTCGTGTTTGTAGGAGAGAAAATGCTGAGTTGCAACCAAAGAACACCATACCTACTGTGAAGCATGGGGGTGGCAACATCATGCTTTGGGGCTGTTTCTCTGCAAAGGGAACAGGACGACTGATCTGTGTACATGAAAGAATGAATGGGGCCATGTATCGTGAGATTTTGAGTGCAAACCTCCTCCCATCAGCAAGGGTATTGAAGATGAATCATGGCTGGGTCTTCCAGCATGACAATGATCCCAAACACACCGCCCGGGCAACAAAGGAGTGGCTTCGTAAGAAGCATTTCAAGGTCCTGGAGTGGCCTAGCCAGTATCCAGATCTCAACCCCATAGAAAACCTTTGGAGGGAATTGAAAGTCCGTGTTGCCCAGTGACAGCCCCAAAACATCACTGCTCTAGAGGAGATCTGCATGGTGGAATGGGCCAACATACCAGCAACAGTGTGTGACAACCTTGTGAAGACTTACAGAAAACGTTTGACCTCTGTCATTGCCAACAAAGGATATATAACAAAGTATTGAGATGAACTTTTGATATTGACCAAATACTTCTTTTCCACCATAATTTGCAAATAAATTCTTTCAAAAATCAGACAATGTGATTGTTTGGATTTGATTCCACATTTTGTCTCTCATAGTTGAGGTATACCTATGATGACAATTACAGGCCTCTCTCATCTTTTTAAGTGGGAGAACTTGCACAAATGGTGGCTGACTAAATACTTTTTTGCCCCACTGTATTAGAGAAAAGACAGCGTTTTTCATAGTAAATGTGCGGATGTTTGTCACTTCTGTACAACAAATATTTAAAACATAGACCCCATATTAACTAAAACAAAACTTTTTTTTTAGTTTTAGATGAATTAAGAAGCATTATAATCCCTGTCGGTTTTCCATCGCTGTCTGTGCCCCTGTTAGGGAGATTCACCCATAACTGCCATATATTCTCTAATATATGCAGTTCCTATACTGTCAGCGCCACCTAGTGGCCATAATGCATTTTTATTCCTAATTGAGGTATTTATGGGGAAAAAAATGCATTATGGCCAGTAGGTGGCGCTGACGATGAATGAACTGCATATTTTAGAGAAAAGACAGTGTTTTTAATTATAAATGTGTGGATGTTTGTCACTTCTGCATAACAAACATTTTATACATAGACCACTTAAAGTGTAACTAAAGACAAAATTAAGAAGGATTATAATCCCTGTTGGGTTTCTTTTGGTGTCTGTGCCCCTATTAGAGAGATTGACCCTCCCTATTTGCCCTGTTTACCATTATCAGCGAAGGTGAAAGAAATTTTCAACTTTTGGGTTCTCATCAGGACAGGAATAAAGGGGAAATCTTCCAATGGGGACGCTGACAACCAGGAATTCCCTCACTTTTGGAGGGATTTCCCCTAACTTCCTGTTTTGACTTTGGGACATGAAGTGAAGGGAAATCTCCCCAATGGGATACAGATGATATGTTTTCTTGTAGAGCTCTTGTATTCCTCTTTTTTCCCCCAAAAGAAGACCTCTACTACTAATGGTCGAAACGCGTCAGTGTGATTATGATTATATATATCTATACCATACAATATGCATTTTATGTACATTTATGTCTGTATTACCATGATATATATACACAATGAATTGAATAACAGAGCTCATGTTTTAACATAATTTATATTGTACGATACTTTTTCAATAAAAATATATTCTAATTCTTCAATTTTTTGGCTGCAATACAAAACCCCATGGGGAAAAATTTCCTTTTCTGGGATACAGATGATAAAAGGAAAAACTCTTGACAGGGGTTATAATCCTCCCTTACTCTATCCAAAATTTAAAAAAAAAAGGTTTCAGCTCTACTTTAGTTTAAATTTAATGCCAAGGTTACATTTAGCAGAAATGCATCGGTACATGACTATAGCCCTATAAGTAGTTTGCAATCGGTGCACTGGAGCCCCACCCCCAACGATGTAGCTACTCCACTGCCCCTCCCTCCACAGATGAGTGACATGGATTAAGGCAGGCAGACGAGGGTACAACTTAAAGTAGATGTCTCACTTCAATATCTATTAATGTGTTCTGTTCCCCAGGGGACAAAATGCATGTAGTATTTTGTCTCATCTACGGCTTCTGCTAGAAATCAAGGGGCCTTGTACAGCCTTCCTTAGTTAACCGCTTGCCGACCGCCGCACACACATATACATCGGCATAATGGCACAGGCAGGCAAATGGGCGGTACAGGTACATCCCTTTAAATTTGCCGCCTTTCGGCAAATTTTTCACGCCGCTGGAGCGTGCCCCGGGAACTCAATGTTCGCCAGCGGCCCGCGATTGCATTGTGGAGAGGTAGAACGGGGCGATGCCTATGTAAACAAGGCATTTCCCCGTTCTGCCTAGTGACATGACAGAGATCTACTACTCCCTGTCATTGAGAGCAGTAATCGCTGTCATACCCTAGGTAGCCCATCCCCCCCACAGTTAGAATCACTCCCTAGGACACACTTAACCCCTTGATCGCCCCCTAGTGTTTAACCACTTCCCTGCCAGTGTCATTTACACAGTATAGCACTGATCGCTCTATAAAAGACAATGGTCCCAAATTAGTGTCAAAAGTGTCTGATGTGTCCACCATAATGTCACAGTCACGATAAAAAACGCAGATCGCCGCCATTACTAATAAAAAAATAATAATAATAAAAATGCCATAAAACTGTCCCCTATTTGTAGACACTATAACTTTTGCGCAAACCAATCAATATACGCTTATTGTGATTTTTTTTACCAAAAATATGTAAAAGAATACATATCGGCCTAAACTGAGGAAAAAATTTGCTTTTTTTATACATTTTTGGGGGGTATTTATTATAGCAAAAAGTAAAAAAAGAGGTGATCAAATACCACCAAAAGAAAGCTCTATTTGTGGGAAAAAAAGGACTTTTGTTTTGTTTGTTTGGGTCCAACGTGGCGCGATCGCGCAATTGTCAGTTAAAGGGACGCAGTGCCGGATCGCAAAAAGTGCTCTGGTCAAGAAGGGGGTAAATTCTTCTCGAGCCGAAGTGATTAAAAATTTAAAAAATGAATATCTTTTTTTTTTACAATTTTAAAATTCTTTTTAGTTATTTTTTAAAATTTTTAAATGATTTCTTACAATTTTATTTTTTTTCTTCTACAACGCTGTTGGGGAAGGGAAGGTTGGATGAAATATCAGGGATATAAACAGACCCCTGATATCTCACCTCTGAGACAGAGATAGGAATTGAGGACACGGATTCTTCAATTCCTTTCTCTGTAGCCTCAGTTGCACTGAAAATGAATGAACAGGAGACAGATGTTCCTCCCCATTCATGAACTGAGTACACAGTTTACTAAGCTCAGATATTAATGGACACAGAAGCAACCCATACCGCACTGTGTCCAATTCAGAAAAGTAAGGGGCCAGTTAAATACATAGGACCCCTTCCCCCACTCTCTATCCGCATGTGTGCCCGCAACAGCCAACAGGAGAGAGAAGGCGGTTGCACTGCGGGGGGGGGAGTTAGGAGGGGCCTGGGCACACAGTGGGGAATTATATGTGGGGCAGCCCAGGAAGGGGGATCGCTGCAGCAAGAACAATTAAAGAACAATGCACTGTGTCTGTGTCTCTCCCTCCAGCAGCTGAAAGCCAGCGGTGCTGCGGGGGACGGGAGGGGGGCGGACACACAGCGGGGAATCAGATATGGGCATCCCAGGGAGGGGGATTGCTGCAGTGGGACGGGAGGATAATTACAGAAAGATGCACCGTGTCTGTGTCTCTCTCTCCAGCAGCTGAAAGCCGGTGAGAGGAAGAGGGGGAGAAATGGCTTTCAGCTGCTGGAGGGAGAGACACAGACACAGTGCATCATTCTGTATGTGTCCTCCTGTCCCGTCGCACTGAAACCCCTCCCTGGGCTGCCCACATCTGATTCCCCTTTGTGTCCCCCTTGTCTCCCCGCAACGCCGCCAGCTTCCCTCTCCCGCTGCTGTGGGCGAACAGCGGAATTGTCCTCCCATTCCACCGCTCGATCCCCCTGCTGTCTGGGCCCCCCTTTGTGCCCAGGTGGCCCGGTGGTACCCCCCTATCGGCAGCCCTGGTTTCATCTTCCTAGGTGTTGTGTAAAGCTAGCTGTGAGATTCGACAGAGCGCCCCTCCTCCCTCCGCGGCCGTCCGACAACGCAGTTAGCAAGGAGATGGCTGCTTGAACAAACTGTTTTTCTTCATCTCAAAGCACTTTCCGAGACAAGTGTCACCTAGGAAATGAAGGTGGCGGATTGTTAGCTAAAATGTTCAGGCAAGTGCTCGTAGACAAAGAACGGTGCCGTTTGGTAAAGAAGCCGTCTACCTTGCTAGCTGCGTTGTTGGACGGCCAAGAAGTGAGGTGGGGCGCCCTATCCGACCTCACAGCTGGACTTAGACAGCACCAAGGAAGATGGAACAAATACTACACATACTTTGCCCTCTGGGGAACCGAACGCATAAATTTAAAGAAAAACTTCAAAAAATGAATACCTAATAAAAACGTGAAGTTAAAACTAAAACAACAGATGGATTAAAAAGCACCTTGTAGCACCTTAACAGACAAAAAAAGAATAATAATTTTATTACCTCGATTTTTCCTAAAGGTTTCTTCTTCGATGCGTCTCCGCTGTACGACGGTGAAGTCTCTGTCTGGATGAAACTAGAACTTTCTGTCATGGGCTTTCTACACCAAAAGAAAACAAACGGAAAAAGCTATAAATTATGTTATCATATAACGTGCAGCATGTTTACAGTCCAGCTGTACAATTTTAGAATAATTGTTTGAAATGTAAAACCTCTGGGGGGCTTAAAAAATAGCAGCAAAAAATTAGCTTCCCATAATGCTCTGCACTTCATCTTTTTTTTCGTGTTATTTCCTGTCCATAGGCATGTGCACAGGGTATGCCGGATGTGCCCAGGCACACCCTAATCACCCCGTAAGGTGCTGATTCCCCCTGCTTCCTGTCTCCCCCCTGTAGTGCTGCCAGCTTTCCTCCTCTCAGGAGCGAGGAAGGGGCTGGTAAATATTTAATTAACCGGTCCCTTCCTTTTATGAATGAACACAGTGAAATTACTACTGAGTGTATTTTTAGGGGTGATGGGGGAAGAGGTGAACCCCAACTTGTGCTTCATTTGACATTTTTTATATATCTGTTTGGAGTTTAGTTTTGGCTCTTTTTAATATTTTGTATTAAAATTGTAACATGCAGTGTACATTATTATCCTCCCCATGAGAGATGGATTGAAGAAACTCCTTTTTAATTTTTTTAAGTGTTTTGCTTTTTTATATTTTCTGCACCCCTATCGTAGTTTAGAAGGAGGTAACATTACAACTCCATGTTGGGGGTCTCTTTAATAGAAATTGTTTCTATCTCTCCCAGATCCTGTCCAATCTTTCCATTCAGTTTCCATCTCTCAGCTCTCTTATTTCTTTGCTAATCTTTCTTTTCCAATTTCTATTAGTATCGCCCTCTAACATTTCCATCGAATTTAAAGTCCAACGCGTTTCGGCATATTGCTAACTGCTTCCTCAGGGGTATTAAAAGTGTTCATTTTATATGACAAAATGTCAGTGTTTCATGATCCAAAACCAGCAAGTAGTGATGATAATGGCCTGTATCGTTATTGCTTGCTGTGCGTTTTGCTCCATGAAAAACAAAGGAACCCTGTAGCTTTTTTAAATCCTTTCCTACACCTCCCTGGGTTCCTGGACATGCCCAGTTAGAATGAGTTCTTCTACTTCCCTTCCTAAGCATTTTAGAGAGTCCACACCTCATGAGGCAGAAGTAAATTTTGCAGGTGATCTGCAGCCAGGTGAGAGGCCCATCGCTGTCAGAATCGGTGTGCAGGTAGGAGGCTAATAGCATGCAGCTTCTATGGAAGACCCAGCTACTGTTCCCTGATTAGTTCCAGTGTACTCTAGTTCCAGTGGTGTCCTCGGGCTCGGGGGTCCCTCCAGCTGTTTGCCTGTGTTACCAGAGCTACCCTGTACTTCACTGGGAAGGACGGTATTCATGAGGATAAGTGCAACCAGCTGTTTGTGTTCAGTAGTTTTACTGGATTTTTGTTTATATAGACTATGCTATGTTACCCTGACTGAGTCGCAGAAATATTGCTTTGCAGTGTCCATGTTTGTGCAGCTTTCATTATTCTACAATGTATGCATGCTTTTTGCCTATTCTGACCCTGTTTTGCATTATTGAGGCTAACTATGCACCAGTTTAGTAAACTGCAATTTGCAGTTCCTTCCCATCTGATCAGTAGGACAACCATCCTGGTACAGCCCCGATATGGAGTTGTATCTCTTGCTAAACTGAGTGTCCTAAATTGGCAGATAAATTGTAGGATTAAAGAAGGAACATGCCTCTTTATGGCATTCATTCTGCCAAACCAGGCTAAGGGAAGAGTCACCCAACTATGTAAAATCCAATTTGGTTTTAGGGATTTAGGGTGATATCTGTCCACCTAAGCATGTAATTGCTGATTATTTCTATTTAAAAGGGAAGGAAGACATTGCAGGGTGTATTTATAAAAGAAATTTAAAAATCTGCTTTGTACATGTACATTCATTCGTTAATTATTTAAAACGAAAAATACTAAAATTGGCCACTAGATGGCGCTAAGTATTATAAGGCTTTCCTATGATACTTCACGCCATCTAAAGGCCAAATGTAGTATTTTTTTCATTTTAAATAAATGAAAAACATTTGACCAGCACAGGAAAGTCCTATGATACTTAGCGCCATCTAGTGGCCAATGTTTGATTTTTCCATTTTAAATAAATGTAAAACATTCAACCAGCACAGGAAATATCCTAATATTTATTTTTTTGCCCTCTTGACTGCTTCTTCAGAATGTGTAAGGAAGATATCCAACAATTTTAATTTAGTTAACTTAACTTTGAAGTTACTCACTTCACCAAACAATTGAAAGTCCCATAAAATGGAAGGGAGACTAGTCTCCTTCTAAACTGAGATAGGGGTGCAGAAAATATAGAAATTAAAACACATAAATGAGACATAAAGAATTGAATAAAGATTTTATTGAATGTTTAATGGAATCTCATGGGGGGGTGGTCATGCAAAGTAATAACGTATGTCACATGTATTAGGCAAAAAAATAAAATAAAATAAAATAATTGTAAACCTATGTACAGAGTGAAGGATTTTGTTAAATAAAATCTCCTGAGATACAAAAGGATAGCTTCAACTTTAGATATACATTGTCTGAGTGGGCAGTCCAGAGTATCCCAAGTCTACCATGAACATGACGTGTTTAGAGAGGGAGGCCTCGGAATGATAATACTTGGTTTGTTCGTTGAATCAGATGGCTTGGCCCCGATATCTGGCACCGGTTAGGTCGGGGATGTTTGTGGATCCCGCTCACTTTAGATTTCATCATATTCAATCCAAAAGCCGAAAACTTTCCTTACTTTTCTCTGGTTTTAATCATGTAGCCACCGACCGCGACAAGGATGACGAACACCACCACGGCTCCCACGGGACCGATCTTCGCCCAGAGCATGCTGTCTGCAAGAGGGAATACAAACCACAAAGCAAGATGTATGAGAGGTCGGCGGGGTGCGGAAATCAAAACGTTGGCTGTGAAATGAATGGTGGGAGAAGCTCAGCCAAACAGCCAATCGGGTTTCAGTTTACAGATGCCAAATAAAAGGAAGTATGAATTATGATTGTTTGCTATGGGCTGCTGTACATTGCAGTCTCTATTTGGAATGATTTCATAAACGCATGTGTAGGGAAATCACCAGGCAGCACTGAGATTAAAGCGAATATTCATTCACCTAATGCTTAGTTTTGGATAGAGCAAAGAAGGGCCTACATCATATCTTATATTGCTGCCTAGACAGATTTCCCCTCACGATGGGGTATATTTATAAAATATTCATTGTATGAATGTTAAAAGCATTCATTCAGGCTGGACAAAGTGTCCCAGTATATTTTGTAATAGTTGAATTCCCTGTATTGCTGGCTCCATCTAGTAGCCAAAATGCAGTACTATATCTTTTGGCTGGGGGTATTTTAAGAAAGCTATACTGCATTTTGACCACTAGATGGAGATGACAATACATTCCTGCATTGTCAGTTCCACCTAGTGGCCAAAATGCAGTATAGTTTTCTGAAATACCAGAAATTACGAAGATATTTCATCCAGCATGCACAGATGTTTCGGACATTTGTACAACAAATGTTTCATAAATAGGCCCTTTTGTGTGTCCTGGCTGGAATTCCAACTTAAAGAGTAACTCCGCTTTTGTTAGGGAAAAAAAAAAACATTCCCCTCTGGGTGATCTTTGTACATTGCAGGGATTTTAACAAACTTTGTAGCAGATTCCTACCTTTTGTTATTCTGAAGAAATAGCTGTTTGTTTGTCTGTGTCCATGTGCTAAGTGAATGTGGATGGGAGTGATTTTAGATTTACCAATCAGCTGCTGCACTTGCAGGGCTCTAATGAGGGAAGCTACAGGGTTAGATGTGATTTCGCTTTGGTAGTATCTCAGCAAAAATGATATTTTTGTTGCAGAGGATGCCCAAAGTCTGACTTGTCTCTTAGTGCAGACTTCTGGGAAAATCAGTGAGCCAATCACACAAGCAGGAAATGGTGTTTCTGGGGGGGGGGGGATTCTGTATACCATCTGTGTACAGAACGCCTCCAGGTTGCCATATTGTATTTTAACCACTTCAGCCCTGGAAGAATTTGCCCTCTTAATGACCAGAGGATTTTTTGCGATACTACGTCGCTTTCACTGACAATTGCGCGGTCATGCGACGCTGTACCCAAACAAAATTGATGTCCTTTTTTTTCCCAAAAATAGAGCTTTCTTTTGGTGGTATTTGATCACCGCTGCGTTTTTATTTTTTTTTGCGCTATAAACAAAAAAAAGAGCGACAATTTTGAAAAAAGCATAGCTCCCAACTGTCTCTGATTTGGAGGGACTGTCCCTGATTTGGAGCAATGTCCCTCTGTCCCTCATTCCTCCTCATTTGTCCCTCATTTTGGTCTGATCCATATAGATGTATATAAAATGCACTTTTTATCTTTCAAAAAGTGTTTCCCAGTGCTAAACCTTTCATCCAATTTCTAAATTGCTGCATTTGTACATTTTAAAAGCCAATATAAAGGAATAGTAGTGATAAAAAAAAAGTCCCTATGGATTTAAATAATTTTTTTTTGGTTAATTCTCCTTTAAGGGGGTGTGGCAGGGAGGCGTGTCCTATGCCTACATACATTTGTTAGTAGGTGTCCCTCATTCCCATCTCAAAATGTTGGGAGGTGTGCAGTAGATCTCTGTCATGTCACTAGGCAGAACAGGTAATCGCCTTATTTACATAGGTAGGTAGTTCCCCGTTCTGCCTCTCCTCGCCGCGATCGCGGGCCGCCGGCGGACATCGCAGGACCCGCGGGCATGCTCCCGCGGTGCCCGATATCCTGCTTTTACAGATACATCAGTTCGCGCAGGAGAGCCCTTATGCCGACGTATATCAGAGTGAGCCGGTCGGCAAGTGGTTAAAGAACATTAAAGTGCTGTAGATTGAAAAGGTAAGGGGATTTTTAATAATATTCAATTACAATAATATGACAACTTGTGTTGCAATTGTATATGCCATATTTTTCTTTTTTCCTTTTTTTTTTTTTTTTGCTTTTTTTTAAAGTGGAGTTAAACTTTTAAAGAACAGGTATTGTGAAAAAATATCATATTCTGACCACCCTGTGTAATGTAATCTCAACAACAGAGACACAACCTAAGCTGCAATATATTTACACAATTTTAGAAGAATGGAGAAAAGGGTTTGGACATGCCAGATTCAAGTCTATGGCTGTGTCCCCATCAAGTAGATTTTTCCCACTTCCTCTTCTGGGTCCAGTTAGAAAATATTCACACAGCCTCCTTGGAATTTGTCTAATATATCATATGATCGTTAGCTCCACCTAGTGGCCATAATGCATTATTTCGCTGAATGACCACAATCAAAAACAAAAATGCCACATTGTGGCCACTAGATGGAGCTGATGATCATTAAAAAAAAAATATTAATAAACATATTAGGCAAAAATATAGGGATTATTCATGATGGCTGTGCGAATACTCGACTTAAGAAAATTTTTTTTTTGATGCATAAATAGACCTGTGAGCGTTCCAAGGCATGACAGATGTTTACCAGAACGGGAAGTGAAACCTTTCAGAGTTTCCAGTGGAACAGAGCCAAAGAAAATATGGCAAGACAGATCATTTTAATCACTGTTATATGAACATATTCAGCCAAAAACAACCATAGTCTATAGGCACTTTGTGAATGAGGGATTTTTTCCTCACTCTGAAAGGATTTTCCTTCACTTCCTGTTGTGCCTCTGGGACAGGAAGGGAAGGAAACGTTAGCAGTGGGGACAGTCACATAGCAAATAAAATAAAGAATTTAAACCTTTCCTACTATCCAAAAAAATATTTAAAAAATACAGCCGAACTCCAAACAGATATAAAAGTCACAAATCATTGCATCTCTGTCCTTATTATTACATCACTAAATGCAAGCAGTGTCTGAATCTGATTTGGTGCAGTCCCTGTACAGCAGCATTGAGAGGGAGAAGCAGGACTGAGAGCCAGTGCTGGGACAAGGTCATCCAGCGCCCAGGGCAAAGATGCCAAACTGCGCCCCCTTTGCCTTAGGGTTAGGGTCAGGGTGCCCCCCACCTCTGTAATAAACCATTGCGCCAGGGGCAGCCGCCCCTCCCGCCCACCCCTTGTCCCAGCCCTGCTGAGAGCCAATCAGTGGTGCTGCTGTGTAAAGCCAAAGACCAATGAGCTTATCAGTCTGCTGCTTCTCCATTCATTGGCCAGTTACAGGCAAGGGGAGGGGCAAGACCTGTAAGTGTTACTTGACTGCGGCAGAGTACAAAAAGAAGGTTTTCTGCCCTGCCACTGCCAGACAGGGCTGTGTTCTGTGGCAGAGCTGTGTAAATCTCAGCACTGGATGGACAAAGTACAAATACTTTGGCTTGGAAACAGTTTGTATTTAATCCGTGTATTCAGCTGTTTGCCTGGAGTTTAGCTTTAATTCTAAACTCCTTATTTTGGATAGAAGAAGGAATTAAACAAGACGTGGCTTGTTTGTTCAGATCTTAATTAATCCTAATACGAGCCTAAGCTAATGTGATGTGACCAAGCAAACTCCGTTTAAATATTTATATTGAACGGGTCATGGGATGTGTCCAGGGATTAATGTGTTAACATAAAACCCAACATCTCCCCAGCTGCATGTCAGACATCGCTGCCACCTAGTGGATGAAATGCTGTAGGCATTCCTGCAAGGATTTCATCTTTTGTGACCTACTGAGGTCATCACTGGGTCTGTCTGCTGGTCTTTGCTCCAAGTTTGGTTGGAGGGGCCAGTGGGCTCCTTTAACCACTTCAATACCGGTCACGTTCACCCCCTTCCTACCCAGAGCTGCTGCATTTTGAATGACAATTGCGCGGTCATGCAACACTGTACCCATATGAAATTGTTACCCTGTTTCCCCGAAAATAAGACCTAGCGTGATTGTCGGTGATGGCTGCAATATAAGCCCTACCCCCCAAATAAGCCCTAGTTAAAGTCCCTGTAGGTCTTATTTTCAGGGTAGGTCTTATTTTCGGGGAAACAGGGTAGGGCTTATTTGGGGGGTAGGGCTTATATTGCGGCCATCATTGACAATCATGCTAGGTCTTATTTTCGGGGAAACAAGGTATCACCACAGGTTTCCTATTTTTTTCCTAAACGACCGAAAAAAGACCGAAAATTTTGAGGAAAAAAAAAGGTTTTCTTAGTTTCTGTTATAAAAATTTGCAAATAAGTACATTTTCTTCTTTACTGATGGGCACTGATGAAGCTGCACTGATGGGCACTGATGAGGCTCCACTGATGGGCACTGGTGAGGCTCCACTGATGGGCACTGGTGAGGCTTCACTGATGGGCACTGGTGAGGCCACACTGATGGGCACTGGTGAGGCCACACTGATGGGCACTGGTGAGGCTGCACTGATGGGCACTGGTGAGGCTGCACTGATGGGCACTGGTGAGGCTGCACTGATGGGCACTGGTGAGGCTGAACTAATGGGCACTGGTGAGGCTAAACTGATGGGCACTGGTGAGGCTCCACTGATGGGCACTGGTGAGGCTGCACTGATGGGCACTGGTGAGGCTGAACTGATGGGCACTGGTGAGGCTGCACTGATGGGCACTGGTGAGGCTGAACTGATGGACACTGGTGAGGCTGCACTGATGGGCACTGGTGAGGCTGAACTGATGGGCACTGGTGAGGCTGAACTGATGGGCACTGGTGAGGCTGCACTGATGGGCACTGGTGAGGCTGCACTGATGGGCACTGGTGAGGCTGCACTGATGGGCACTGGTGAAGCTGCACTGATGGGCATTGGTGAGGCTCCACTGATGGGCACTGGTGAAGCTGCACTGATGGGCATTGGTGAGGCTCCACTGATGGGCACTGGTGAGGCTGCATTGATGAGGCTGCACTGATGGGCACTGATGAGGCAAGTTAATAGCCATGACAGGCAAGCAAAAACATCAGGAGGAAAGGGGGTCGATAATGATCCCTCCCTCGTCCCTATTCAGGGAAATGAAAAATCAGCGACTCTCCATATTTACCAGAAGCTGCCGCCACTTACCGGTGTCCTGGAAGCCGAGCTCGTGGATCTTCTTGCCGTACAGATTGCTCGCAGAACACAGGACGACTTTCGGAAGCTCCGTCTCCTTCTGCAGCGTCAGGATGCTGCTCACCGTGTAGCCGTTCCTCTGGGAGTGGACGAACTCTGCGTTCAGCTCGCTAACTGTAAAGTTCTTTTCGGGGATCTCGAACATGATGTACGGGTCGGGGTTGGACTTGACCGTGCACATGCACTGAACGTTGTCCTTCGTCACCGTGCACTTAGATTCGGATAAAACTATCGGCGAAACTGCGAAAAAAACAAAAACAGTTCAATTCAAAACTTCAGATTTGTTGAGAAGGAATCCTCTCTGGGTGGATTATTTACATTGCAAACATGTTTTTTACCTGCTTCTGATCTGTAGGTAATGAGAAATGTAATGTCAATGCATCTGCTAAAGTGAGTGCTGAGTGGGAGTGTCTGCTGGTACCATCACATGACCGATCCTATATACAAGGGCAATAAAGTATCTTAACTTATCTTATCTTGTCTTGTCTAGTGTTGTAATAAGGAACACTCTCACCTAGCCTCCCTGCCCTCCTCTAAAGCCTCATTAATATAGGACAGTTCGGGAGATGCCTGTAATTTTACTGCAAGCTCTAAGCAGACCAATTACAGGAGCAGGGGGAGGAGCATACTAAGCAGTTCAAACCACAAACTGAGTACTGTTGCTGTGGTTGCATAGAAGTGAAATTTGCATTTTTTGGGGGGGGGAGTTTACTAAAAGCAGGTGCTAAGTGGGAGGGTCTGCTGCCAGGGCCACTGATAAGGCAGTACAGCCGTCCCTCCTGTACTGGGCCCGGGCCCCATCAGTTCAAAAGGGGAGCATCTGTTGAGCAGAAGGTCCGGCTGTACTGTCTTATTGCAGACAACAATCTTCTTCTGCCTCCCCCCGCTGTGCTGCCCTTATCCTCTTCTTTCTCCCTCCGGCTGCACTGCAGGGGGATTGGTTCTGGTACATGCAGCCCTTCCATCTACTGTCTGGGCCCCCATATGTGCTCCTTTCCACCGCAGCGCTACCAGCCTCTCCTCTTCTTTCCCCCTCCGGATGCACTGCAGGGGGATTGGTTCTAGTACATGCACCCCTTCCATCTGCTGTCCAGGTCCCCATGTGTGCCCCTTTCCCTCTGCAGTGCTGCCAACTGCCCTCCTCTCCCGCCGGCATCTACTGCGGGCACTCAGTGGGATGTTTCAAGATGGAGAGCAGGGGAAGGGGCCAGTAAATATGTAATTTACTGGCCCCTTCCTTTCCTGAATGAACATAGTGAGCGGTCAATACCAATCACTCCTGTGTTCATTCATCACTGAAGCATAGTAAACTGTGTTTACTATGCTTCAGTTTGTGAATGCGCAGGAAGCCTCTGAGCGCTTCCTATTAATTCATCTGTGCAGCTGAGGCTACAGAGAAAGGGACTGAAAAATCGATGTCCTCAGTCACTTTGGGACAGGGAGGTGGGGAGGGGCCTGTCAGGTGGCCGGCAGGGGGGGTTCTCTGATTTCTAACAGCAACCCTGTCTACTGCTATCATCACATGATCAGTCCTAGAGTTGTAATTTAGAACTGTGATGGCGACCCTTCACACCCCAGATGTTTTGGAACTACATTTCCCATGATGCTCAACTACACTGCAGAGTGCATGAGAACCATGGGAAATGTAGTTCCAAAACATCTGGGGTGCCAAGGTTCGCCATCACTGATATAGAACCTTCTCACCAGCATCACTTTTAGACACTCAGCCCTCTTCTACAACCTCATTAAGGATAGGACATTGCAGGAGATGTCTGTAATTCTGCTGCAAGCTCTGTGCTAAGCAGTTCAATCCTGAAACGGAGTACTGTTGCCGTGGTTGCAAACTTGGGGCAGTTTGCTAATAGCAAGTGCTAAGTGGGAGGGTCTGCGCCATCATCACATGATCAGTCCCGGTGTTGTAATATGGAACATTCTCACCAGCACCCCTTTTAGACACCCAGCCCTCTTCCACAGCCTCACTAAAGATAGGACACAGCAGGAGATGCCCGTAACTTTACCACAAGCTCTGTGCAGGCTTTTGGGCAAAGCCATGAGCCAATTATAGGAGTGGGGGGGGGGGGGGGGATGAGCATGCCGAGCAGTTCTATCCACAAACTCCACATAACTGAGAAGAAAGATCCACAACCAATTTATATAATGTAGACCCCAACCACAATTTACTTCTGTGAAATAGCTCCACCACATGGTGAAAGCGTGAACTGCATCCAAGCACCCTTTCCCACACATTTTCATTGGCCAGAAATATGAGACTGTCTGAGCTGCTAGGTATGAAATGCTAAAAAAAAAAAAGTGCAAAAATACCCTTTTCTTCTCCCCGGAAGTACTTACACACAACGGTGAGGTTGAAGGAGCTGTTGCTGTGTCCATATTGATTTTCGGCCAGACACCAATACTCCCCGTCATGCTCGTGGGTGACCGACGGGATCTCCAGGACCAGCTCATTCTCAAAGATGACAGAGTTGAGGATTTGCTTATCTTTGACAATGGAGAGGATGGGGTCGGGGTTCCCCTGGGTGTTGCAGAACATGGTTACCGTCTCGCCTTCAATTGCAACAAGCGATACGTTCACCGAAGGTTTCCAAGGGGCATCTGGAAAAGAACATGTTCAGGTTATAATGGTTATTAGGTGTCTATTGCAGACTGTGCATGGGCCTGAGCAAACCAAATTTTAGTTATTTCTGTTATACTGGTCATTATTAGATATAAACTGAAGTAACATATTACTAAGAAGCCAATATCTTGTCAAACATTACTGCCATCTAGTGGATGAAATGCTTTATGCACCTCGGCAGGATGTTTATGTGGACAATGTTGCAAATAGAGGTAATCCCAAAATTCCAACAGGGTTGGAGGCCGGCCAAATTCCATGAATCCAAATCCAAATTGCAGTGTTATTTTCGTCAGGTTGGTCTTCCAAACAGCTCAGGCTGTTTCTGCCTTATAACTGCTATTGCCGTTGCCTAGGCATCTTTTGCTTGAATGACAGGGCCACCACCTCCCACCCTTCTAGCTTTGTATCCCTGGTAGAATTGTTTTGGAGCTGCTGTTGGTTTTTCTGATTTCCCCAGAATGCATCTTAACTTTTCATTTTTTTTTGGCCCCAGGATCCCATCAGGGAGGGCTGCCAGGAGCTCCCCAAACCACAATTTTGGATTATTTGCTGCTTTGTAATGCACACTTTCTAGAGCGTTCAATGGGAGTTCAATGGGACTTTTGGATCAGAGTCTAAATTATGGAAGCTGTCACGTTTTTAACTGAACCACAACCAATGAAACTTGTAAAAGGTTGACTGGTCTCTAGTTGCCAATATGAAACATATTTTAAAATGGTCCTTACTTGAAATGTTAAGAGAAAACATTTTGCATAAATGAGAGCATATACCACAACCACCTTTAGAGGAGATATCACAACCACCTAAGCGGAGATATCACAACTACCTTAGAGAAGATACTACAACTACCTAAGAGGAGTTATTACAACTACCTAAGAGAAGATACTACAACCACCTAAGAGGAGTTATCACAACTACCTAAGAGAAGATACTACAACTACCTAAGAGGAGTTATCACAACTACCTAAGAGAAGATACTACAACTACCTAAGAGGAGATATCACAACCACCTAAGAGGAGATATCACAACTACCTAAGAGGAGATATTACAACTACCTAAGAGGAGATATCACAACCACCTAAGAGGAGCTATCACAACTGCCTAAGAGCAGATATTACAACTGCCTAAAAAGAGATATCACAGCCACCTAAGAGCAGATATCACAACTGCCCAGGAGCAGATATCACAACTACCTAAGAGGAGATATCACAACTATAAGAGAAGATAACACAACCACTTAGGAGCAGATACCACAACTGCCTAAGAGCAGATATCACAACTACCCAAGAGAAGATATTACAACTACCTAAGAGGAGATATCACAACCACCTAAGAGGAGATACCACAACTACCTAAGAGGAGATATTACAACTACCTAAGAGAAGATACTAAAACTGCCTAAGAGCAGATATCACGACTACCTAAGAGAAGATATTACAACTACCTAAGAGCAGATATCACAACTACCTAAGAGAAGATATTACAACTACCTAAGAGGAGATATCACAACTACCTAAGAGAAGATATCACAACTACCTAAGAGAAGATACCAAAACTATCTAAGAGGAGTTATCACAACTACCTAAGAGGAGATATCACAACCACCTAAGAGAAGATATCACAACCACCTAAGAGAAGATACTAAAACTATCTAAGAGGAGTTATCACAACTACCTAAGAGAAGATATCACAACCACCTAAGAGAAGATACTAAAACTATCTAAGAGGAGTTATCACAACTACCTAAGAGGAGATATCACAACTACCTAAGAGAAGATACTAAAACTACCTAAGAGGAGTTATCACAACTACCTAAGAGGAGATATCACAACTACCTAAGAGAAGATACTAAAACTACCTAAGAGGAGTTATCACAGCTACCTAAGAGGAGATATTACAACTACCTAAGAGAAGATACTAAAACTACCTAAGAGAAGATATCACAACTACCTACCACATAAGAACAGATATCATAACTACCTAATTGCACATACCACAACTACATAAGAACAGTTATCACAATTGCCTAAAAGAAGATACCACAACTACCTAACAGAATATACCCCAACTGCCTAAGAGTAGATCCCACAACTACCTTAGAGAAGATACCACAGTCTTAGGACAGGATCAACCCATTCAAGATATCAAAATTCTTTTCTATCTGAAATCCTCCTGTTTAGCCCAGGAGTTATACAATTATAGACACCCAGATCTTCCTTCTTTTCTACTCACACATGACGGCCAGCCCCATGGACTTGTTGGTCCTCCCATAGTCGTTCTCGGCAGCGCACAGGTACACCCCATCATGGTTGTAGGTTACGTACTCCAGCTCTAGGGTGAGGTTTCCTGTGAAATCTTCCTTTAAAACCACGTCATCCTTCAGCCACATAATACGTGACATGGGGTTACTATCAACGACGCAGACAAACACCAGCTGTGTGCCTTCTGTGGTTTCCGTGGACGAGTTGATATCCACGATCCGCGGGGCATCTGTAACAGGTGGAAATGATCACATCTCATGTTGTATTGAGCAAACCAGAAACATGCTAAAAGATCAGATCTAGATAAATCTTAGATAGAATGGGAAAGGGTCAGAATTTCTTTCCACTGTGGTGATTCTTCCTCACTTCCTGTCTCAGTGACACTATGGCGTCAATTTATTAAACAAAATTGTCACTGTAATCCTATTAGTAGATTAATTCCTGTATCATCAGCGCTACCTAGTGGCCAAAATGCGGTATATTTTCTCATTGAAGTAGTTCAGAAAACTATTTCACATTTTGTCCACTAGATCGCACTGACAGTACTTAAATGAATCTATTAAAAAGAATACAGAGAAATTTTGTCCAGCTTGCATGAATGCTTCTGACATTCATGCAACAAATGTTTTTGTAAATAGACCCTTATGATAGGAAATGAGGGGTTGGGGGGGGGGGGGGGGTTACAATGACATGAAGATACAAACAGCTACGAAAACCTGACAGAGGTTCTAACCTTTTTCTGACTCTAACAGCTATTTTTGTGGATAACTGGTCTTCGACTTGTTTCCTGTCAAGGTGACACCATAGTAGAGATAAAGGAAATGGGGGTCACTGGTACAGGAAGAAAGGCAGCAATAAAAATCTGACACATGTTCTAGCTCTTTCCCACCATATTCAAAAATATGATTTTGTTGCAGTTTGTGTCTTCATTGCTTCTTGATGCCATCTTTAAGCAGTGTTAAAGGACACTTAGAGTGTTACTAAACCCACAACAGTAAAATCAGTCTGTATATGCAGCATAGCATGCTTGTTATACTCACTGTGGAAGTTAAGGGGTTAATCCTCTGCATTGTGTAAAAAAGAAGCACAGATCCTCCCCTCCTACACTGTCTATCTTGGGAAGGCTACCTAACACACAGGCAGTAGCCAAACTGCACATGCTCAGTTGAGTCTTTTATGCTGGAGAGAACATTTACTTGTTGATCAGAGCTAGCCAGGTCACATGATATTGGCATCACACATGTGGGCGTGTATACAGGCTGCAGTGGAAATCTCCTCCCACCTGAACTCTCAGCACTGGAGGAACTGTGCAGTTTATCACGGACTGTGGTATACAGATCATATACAGATCAGCCAAAAGAAGAAGAAAAAAAAGAAGATGTAAAAAGAAGATTTATAAGTTGTGGGCACTGTGGAGGGGGGGCAGATTACCTATTTCCATATTACTGAGTTTAGTAACACTTTAAGTAATGCTAATATGGTCAATATCATTGCATTTCACTTTTAGCATGTCTTAAGTGCTCTTCAGGACACTTTAGGGTCTACTCTGCAAATGCCTCAAGCATCCCCACAGCAAACACAAACAGTCCCCATAATGTGTCTAATATTTATATTTCCTATGATTGTCAGCTCCATCTAGTGGCCATAATGTGGTATATTCCTGACTGCAGTAGTCTAGGAAATGACTGCATGATGGCCACTAGTTGGCACTGAGGATCATAGCAAAAACACATAATAGACACTATACAGGGGTTATTTTTATAAATAGAGCCCTTAAAGTGCACTCAAAGGGGTTGTAAACCCTCATTTTATTTAAATTTTTTTAAATAACAAACATGTTATACTTACCTCCACTGTGCAGTTCATTTTGCACAGAGTGGCCCCAGTCCTCCTCTCCTGGGGTCCCCCGGCAGGGGTGGTAGCTCCTCCCCGCATCGAGTGCCCACGTTGGAGAAGGCTCTTCTAAGGTGCGGGCGTGATCCCAAGACCTGCTTCTGTGTCAAATTCACACAGAATGCAGGACTCGGCCCCGCCCCCCGGCGCCCGCGTCATTGGATTTGATTGACAGCAGTTGGAGCCAATGGCTGTGCTGCTATCAATCTATCCAATCAGGAGCCGAGACACCGGGCAGAGAGGTAGAGTGCGTCTCCGCCGTGGGAACGAAGGAGCTCAGGTGAGTAAAATGGGGGTCTGTCAGAAGTTTTTTCACCTTATGCAGAGGATGCATTAAGGTGAAAAAAACACGAGAGTTTAAGGCATGCTAACATGGCCTCCCAGTCAATGGCATGTTATTTTTAGCATGCCCAAAGTGCCATTTCGCGGTTCTTTTGTAGCTTGATAAATCAGGAAAACTGGAAGCCTTTGTGAACTCACATTTTACATCCATGGTCACAAATCCCTTATACTCCAGTTCTGTGCCCGGATAGGTGACTCTACAGCCGAGCCGCTGCCCATTGTTCTTATGGGAGGGCAGGAATTTCAGGGTAGAGGTCTGCTTCCAAGAGAGATTGTTCTCCTCCAGGCGGGCGAACACCATGTGATGCTCCAGCCCCTCGATGTCCATCCAAGTCACCGTGGGCTTCATGTCGGGGCAGTTATCATCCACCAAGCATGTGATCTCCGTCTCGGAGCCCGAGATTATTTCCTGAGGCTGGACCACAAAGGGCTCGTCTGCAAGCAAAAATGAACGTCAAAGATGTCAAAAGGAAGAAGAACGTCAATCTCACACACTGTTTGTGTGACCCAATGAGTTTATTACTATGATACAGGTGCCACTAGACAAATGCAATAACTGTGAACTAGAAATGCACACGTGTGCACACTCCTATTTCTGAGACCACGTTGTCACTGACCATGGCAAGTCTCAGACTAACAATTGGGAACCAATCAATGTGGTTCCTGGATATCTAATTACCATGATAGCCAATCATTTGCTTTATTGAAAGCTGAAGAAATTCCTTTACAAGCTAACCTCTCCAGCTTGCAGATAACACCGAACCTCTCTCTCTGTGCACAGTGCTACAGAGGTACAGCGATAGATCTTCAGCTCCATCTAGTGGCCAAAATGCAGTATAGTTCTCTGAAAAACCTAAATGAGAAAACTATTCCATACTTTGGCCATTAGATGGAGCTGATGCTGCAGGTATTAATCTTTTACAGACATGTGCACTGCCGAAAAATTAGTTGCGCCATGCACACATTTGTGGCACAAGGGTTCAGTTCAGCCTTTTTAGGGTTAAAACAGGCAGTAAGGAGCCACCCGTCAACCCCCATCTGAAAAGCGTTCCAGCACGGATCACTTTTTAGAGGGTTACCGCATGTGAAAAACAAACCCATAGTGAGCTGCGGCAGAGAAAAAAAATCAGGTCTTCAGCCGTGGCCTGACTTGGCTGGGCTGTATAGCAGAGCCATTCAAATCTTAGAACTGGCTGGACACAAACGCAAATTCTTTAGCAGGAAGCTGTTTGCCTGGAGTTCCGCTTACAATAAGTCAATGTAAAGTAAATGAGTAATTATTGGCAGTTAACCAAGGCTGCTGGAACCCAGGAACACACACATGCTGTTGTTGAATGCCAGTTCTATTAATAATAAGTACTGGCGGTTCTAGACAGAATTTGTCCCTTGGCATTGAGTACACTGCAGAACTTTGGTTTTTCGGTCCTTGAATCCCTCCTATGGTCACCTTTAGCACAAGGTTCTCTGGATGCGATTAGATACCTGTGACCCTTTAGCGATTTGACCAATATTTCAAGAGACCAAGAAGGCTTGTACCTCTAGCTGGACAGCATCCCCTGAAGAAGCCCGATATATAGGTGAAACATGTTGGTAATTCTATCCTTCTGTGCTGTATCCATAAAATCTTGTTGATTTTACTTGCCAATTGTTGCGTTTTTAACAATTTTTTATTTTTTTCTAAAATATATTTTTTTTAATATATAACATAGTTTTTACTATTCTTCAAATTAATTTGCACCTTAAAAATCCCACTCCCTCTTTCTACAGTTAACCAATGTTGATCCTAAATTTGGTTGTGATGCTTCAGCATCCTCTGTTCATGAACGGGTTAACCCCGGGTAAACAAAGCCACTTACCTAGTATGTAGAGGTTGGCGTGCTCGGAGTAGGTGTACTGGTTGTACCCCCCCAGGTCCGCCCGGAAGTAGTACTTTCCCTGCAGCTCACTGCTGACCTGGTCGATCTGTATGGAGCAGTTGGACTCCTGGAGGTCCCCAATCATTTTGGTGCGTCCCATGTAGATCTCATGCGCCGTGCTGGTCTTGGATTTGAAGACCACGGGAGGGAAGTTTTTAGGGTACGGACTGTTGAAGTACCAGATGCCGTGGATCATCGTTGGTCGGATGTCTTCTGGATAGTTGAAGCTACATGGGATGGCTACGCAAGTGTCTTTAAAAGCAGAAATGGACGCTGGCATCCAAGCTGCCCAGTGTCTACTCAACGCACCTAGAAGAGAGGTCACCGTTTAAAGGGTAGCATTATATTTCGACTTCCCTATTTCCTCTCTTACCCCCTTAGCAATGTTTTTAACCACTTCAGCCCCGGAAGGATCTGCCCCCTTAATGACCAGGCCATTTTTTGCGATACGGCACTGCGTCGCTTTAAAAGAGGAAAGAAATGGCTGCACATCCAGAACTTTCCATTGCCTTTTATTTTGTTTCACAAAGATAACACCAAAGACACCAAACTGTGGTCACGTAGACGCGTTTCACACATACATCTTGTGCTTAATCATGATTAAGCACAAGATGTATGTGTGAAATGCGTCTACGTGACCACAGTTTGGTGTCTTTGGTGTTATCTTTGTGAAACAAAATAAAAGGCAATCGGAAGTCCTGGAAGTGCAGCCATTTCTCCCTTCTTTCCAAGTTTCCCACGGAGACGGGCCGGGGGTAGCACTCTGCAAAATACTCCAATCAGCCTTATCTTTATACACCAGCGGTTCTTTTTCTTGTATACTGCGTCGCTTTAGCTGACAATTGCGTGGTCGGTCGACGCTGTACCCAAACAAAATTGACGTCTTTTTTTTCCCCACAAATAGAACTTTCTTTTGGTGGTATTTGATCACCTCTGCGGTTTTTATTTTTTGTGCTACAAACAAAAAAATTTGCGACAATTTTGAAAAAAAAAAAGTAATTTTTTTTTTACTTTTTTGCTACAATAAATATCCCCCCAAAAAATATAAAAAAACAAATTTCTTTCTCAGTTTAGGCCAATATAGTTACATAGTTAGTCAGGTTGAAAAAAGATACAAAAGTCCATCTGGTTCAACCATAAAAAAAATTAAAAATTAATAAAATATAAAATATGTATTCTTCTACATATTTTTGGTAAAAAAAAAAAATTGCAATAAGCGTATATTGATTGGTTTTCACAAAAGTTATAACGTCTACAAAATAGGGATTATATTTATGGCATTTTTATTATAATTTTTTTTTTGGTAATAATGGCGATGATCTGCGATTTTTAGCGGGACTGCGGCATTGCGGCAGACAGATCGGACACTTTTGACACTTTTTTGGGACCAGTGACATTTATACAGCGATCAGAGCTAAAAATAGCCACTGATTACTGTATAAATGTCACTGGCAGGGAAGCGGTTAACACTAGGGGGCGATCAAGGGGGTTAAATGTGTCTCCTAGGAAGTGATTCTAACTGTGGGGGGGATGGGACTGCCTGGAGGAGGAGACATATCGCTGTTCATAATCAGTATGAACAGCAGATCTGTCTCCTCTCCCCTGACAGAACGGAGATCTGTCTGTTTACATTGACAGACCTCCGTTCTGTCTCTCTCACGGGTGCCCGGCGGACATCGCGGCCCCTAGTGCATACCTCCTAACTTTTTGAGGAGGGAATGAGGGACGCCTAGCAGCTAAAGTATACGGGCATAGGACACACCCCTTGCCACGCCCCCTTAAAGGAGAATTGTATAAAAAAAAAGATTGGTTAAACCACAAGTGCTTTTTTTACCACTAGTATTCCTTTATATTGGCTTTTGGAATTTACAAATGCAGCAATTTAGAAATCAGATGAAAGGTTTAGCGCTGGGAAACACTTTTTGATAGATAAAAAGTGCATTTTATATACAACTATATATAGATCAGAGAAAAATGTGGGACAAATGAAGAGGAATGAGGGACAGAGGGACATTGCTCCAAATCAGGGGCAGTCCCTCGAAATCAGGGACAGTTGGGAGCTATGCCCTAGTGGTCTTAAAGTGGCCGACGTACACCTACGCCGATTTGCCCAGGAGAGCCAACCTGCCGTGGTATAACGACGGCGGCTGGTCGGCTACTGGTTAAATGAAACCTTTTCATTTTCAGCACAATTCAGACCCAGTGATGCCATCACTAGGTCTTTGTGCTTCTCTATGCAATGCAAACAGATCATGGCTGGTTGGAGGGGCAGGCAGGGTGCTGTAAATATCTTCCCGAAAACATCATGGTGCCCTGTCTCAGTATCAGCCCCTAAGCGAGCAGTAGGCTGGCTCTTGGAAGGGGTTATGCAAATATCAAAATGCCTTGATTGGTGGATATCAATCTGGAGGAGTGGGCGTCCTCAGCAGGTTGTATTTGCATGCAGACCATTCTAGGCAACGCCCACGTGATGCTGAGCCTCCATGATTAAAAGAGCTGACATCCAATGAATGAAAGAGGCTGGCTAGGGACAGGGCCAAGGATGGGTAGGAAAGGCCTAGACCAGTGATGGTGAACCTTGGCACTCCAGATGTTTTGGAACTACATTTCCCATGATGCTCAACTACACTGCAGAGTGCATCAGCATCATGGGAAATGTAGTTCCAAAACATCTGGGGTGCCAAGGTTCACCATCACTGGCCTAGATGATGCTGGACGTCCTCTAGCCAGGAAATGATGCAGGCTCTATCTGGCTTGGTGTAGCTTCTAATGCATATGGTGAGAAGCTCACAGTGTGCAATGAATTCAGAGTAAGTCATTTCAGTACAGAAGAAGAGCCATTACAACTGTGCAAGACTGGAGATAAGATTTAAAAAAAAAACACACAAGAATAAAATCTGTTTGTGAATGGGATTTGTGTTGTGTTCAGGTGCAGAATGTTTTTACCTTCTATTAGAATGAAGAGTAAAGGTAATGATTTCCACCGCCATTCCATCTTCCCCTGGAAGTCCAAATTTCTTCACTGCAATAAAACACATGTGAAAAATGAGAACAAAGGAAAGGAGAAGAAAGGAAAAAGGGAAGGAAATAAATTAAAAGGAAAGGAAGGGAATAAATTAAGGAAAGGAAGGGAAATGAAAACAAATGAAGGGAAAGGAAATAAAGGAAAGGAAAGGAAATAAAGGAAAGGAAAAAAAGAAAAGGAAAGGAAAAAAATGAAAGGAAGGGAAATAAAGGAAAAGAAAATGAAATTGAAATAATGAAAGGAAAATGAAAGGAATAGAAAGGAAATAAAATAAACAAAAGGAGAAGGAAAGGTATGAAAAGGAAAGAAAAGAAAGGTTAAGGATGGAAAGTAAAGGACCGGAAATGAAAACAAAGGAAAGGAAAAGAAATAAAGGAAAGGAAATGATATATAAGAAAGGGAAATAAATGAAAGGAAAGGATGAGAAAGGAAATAAAGGAAAGGAAAAAAAGAAAAGGAAATAAAGGAAAAAAGGGAAGGGAAGGAAAAGGAAGTAAAGGAAAAGGAAATGAATTAAAGAAAGGGAATTCAATTAAAGGAAAGGAAGGTAATGAATGTAAAAGGAAATAAAGTAAAGGTCAGGAATGGAAAGGAAAAGAATGGGAAAGGACAGGAAATGAAAACAAAGGAAGGGAAAGGAAATAAAGGAAAGGAAAGGAAACATAAGGAATGGAAACAAATGAAAGGAAAGGAAAAAAAGAAAAGAAAATGAAATAATGGAATGGAAAGGAAAGGTAAGGGAAGGCGAGGAAAGGAAATACATGAAAAGAAAGAAAGGGAAATAAAGGAAAGGGAAACAAAATAAAAGAAAATGAAATGGAAATAAATGAAAGGAAAAGGAAAGGAATGCAAAGGAAAAGGAAATAAAATAAACAAAAGAAGAAGGAAAGGAATGAAAAGGAAAGAAAATAAAGGGTAGGAATAGAAAGGATAGGAATGGGAAAGGAATTGGAAAGGAAAGGAAAACAAAGGAAGGGAAAGAAAAGGAAAAATAATAAAAGGAAAGGAAGAGAAATATCAGAAAAAGAAGGTAAAGGAAATAAATAAAAAGGAAAATGAAAGGAATGGAAAGGAAAAAGAAAGGAAATAAAAAAAATGAAAAGGAAATAAATTAAAGGGATGGAATATAAAAGGAAATAAAATAAACAAAAGGAAAGGAAAATAAAAAATAAATGACAGGGAAATTAAAGCAAGGGGGGTGAAAGGAAATAAATGAAAGGAAAATGAAATGGAAGGAATGACAGGGAAAAGGAAAGAAAATAAACGAAAAGAAAGGATGGGAAAGGAAATAAAAGAAAGGAAATACATAATAGGAAAAGGAAAGGGAAAAGGAAAGGAAAAATAGAAGCAAGGAAGAAATGAGATCTCCTGTACCAGCTGTAACACTCAATTTCAAAAAGTTTCACTCCTCCTGCTGCACTGTACATATTGTTATTATATGATACATTCATCAGTAAGTTTTACCCTCCTGGGATACCCACATCACCTCTATCAGGGGGCTGCATTTCCATTTGGCACCGAAATTATATGCAATCTTGCTCCATGTAAACTGAATGTTATCCCACCAGATCTCCATGTGTGCATGCATGAGATCCGATGCTGCATCCTCAGGGGAAGACTTGCAAGAAGCCAGGAAGAGACAGCCAGCTACCAATGATGGGGAAAGGAAAGATGGTGGCACATGACCGGGTGCATTGGAAAACGATGACGTGGGGTTCGCTAGGCTGGTAAGTATGTTTATTCAGTATTGAACAATAAAACCATGAATAGATGGACTGGACAAGATTTTACATGGGGGGGGGGGGGTGAGGGGGGTGCAAGGACCCCCCTGTATGCACACTGCTCGCAGCGGTATTCTTCTATAACAAAGCAGAAGACGAATTTGCGGTGTTTGCAGATTACTCATGTGTGATCACAACACTCTGACAGCTCTGTGATGTCTGTGGGAGGAAAGTAAAAATCTATTAAACATGAATTAATAGACTCAAACATCCTGAGCAGAAGACAGTTCCTGGAGTGGAAAGTCTAGATAGGAGTCATTCACGCATATGTCTTGCCTTGGTGTGGGGGGGGGGGACTTCAAACTTCCCGGCTGTATAGAAAATGGAAATCCGTTTTAAGCTTGCCTTATATGATACAATTTGATTGTACAATCTCCTTTAGATCTACCATCAAGGATGTATTGCAACGGCCTGCCTGATTGGATACATTTGAATGCATTGTTCAGATGTGTCCTCCTATTACATAGTTTTGGTAAATCTAAGGAAGATTGTGCAGAAATTGTACAATCAGATGGTATAGTGTATGATCAGCCTATAGTAAGGTGTATTTTTATGTACAATACAAATCTACAACTCCATCATTCAACACCGGAGTGCCACACTGGAAATGACTGATACTGGGGGGGGACCACGCTGCTTCCACGGTCAATGCGCCTCAAACATTCATAGCCAGGACCGGGCCAAGGGATAGGAGGAAGCGGCAACTAGCTCACAGCCCATAGCGGGGGGGGGGGGGGGGGACACTTTGTCCTTTTTTGAGTTGGCTGCTATAGGACCTTGTCCTGCTGACATCCAGACACACTCAGCTGCTGATTTACAGTATAACTCCAATTGGTTACAATTACCTTTCCATTGCTCCCCCACCACTCCCTTTACCACCTATTAGCTCCAAATCACTCTGCTTGGAGCCTATCCAGGGCTGAGAACTCTCTCTCGCCCCCATGTGACCATTGGTTATTCAGGACCCGATCTCTTTACCATGGGAGGAAGGAGATAGAGTCCCATGCTTCTCATAACTAGGGCCATCTTTAAGGCAGGGCAAAAGGGGCATCTGCCCTGGGCCCCATCATTGTTGTGGGGCCCAGAGCAGCAGCCTCATACTTGCCAACTATCCCAGTTCAAATGCCCTTGTCCCTTGAGGTTTTAGTCCCGTGCTGTGTCCCGATATCTCAGTGTGAAGTTCTGTTACTAATGCAGCTCATCTCTGCGATATTGCCATGTACAGGTGACTCACCTGCAGACCCTGTGTTTACATATAATTAACCTACATTGATATGTAAATAGCGGAAGCATTAATATGTAAATAGCCCCAGACCAGCTGCATTGATATGTAAATAGAGATGGCACTCATATGTATATCATGCCCCCCTGAGATCATATCCACCATCACTTCGGCTGAATGCTGCCCACCGTGGAGGTAAAGGGGCATGCTTGAAAGTCCTGCCTACAACTGTGGTCATTAAGCCTAAAACAGCCTGTTCTGCAAAGGTAAGCAAATTGGAGGTGGAACCCTTCTTCAAGATAACATGGTGCACATTGTGGTGCACGTGAATATGCACATCTCAGAAGATGCGTGAGGGTGTCATTAACATCTAATGGCACTGCTGTGTATCTGCTAAAGGGCAGCATGTTTCTGTGGTATCAGGAAATCAATTTTGCATGCGTTCCCGACACACACAAATGTGAACACAGGCTAAATGTCTGTTACTGTACATTGGTGGTCAGTGTAAATCTCATTACATTGGGGCTTTGTGTACAATCCTTTCTTTCACACTAGTGGCCAGTGTGAAGGTCCCCCTTACGTTGGTGGTCAGTGTAAATCCCTCCTTACATTAGTGGTTCCTGTGAATGCTCCTATTACATTAGTGGTCAGTGTAAATCCCTTATTACAATAGTGGTCACTGTAAACCCCTATTACATTAGTGGTCAGTGTAAATCCCCATTACATTAGTGGTCAGTGTAAATCCCCATTACATTAGTGGTCAGCGTAAATCCCCATTACATTAGTGGTCAGCGTAAATCCCCATTACATTAGTGGTCAGTGTAAATCCTCATTATAGTGGTCAGTGTAAATCGCCATTACATTAGTGGTCAATGTGAATCCCTGTTACATTGGAGTTTTTTGTCTATTGACTGGCTGCACACCATGAACTGGTGTGCACCTCCCCCGTTCATGGTGTGCAGGCAGTGAGGAGATGATGTGCTGTAACCTTTAGCAACCAATCAGTGAGCAGTAATGATGTGCACTAACCTCTTGCAACCAATCATTGAGCGGTAAGGCTATGTAGTAACCTCTAGCAACCAATTAGTAAGCAGTATTAATGTGCAGTAACCTCTAGCAACCAATTGGTGAGTGGCAAGGATGTCCCGTAACCTCTAGCAACCAATCAGTGAGCAGTATTGAAGTATTGATGTACAGTAATCTCTAGCAACCAATCAACAAGCAGAAGTCATGTGCTATAACCTCTAGCAAATAATAAGCGAGCCATAATGTGTGCTGTAACCTCTAGCAGCCAGTCAGTGAGTGGTAATGATACACTATAACCTTTGGCAACCAATTGCTGCCTGATCTGATTCCGTAAACTGATTTTGAGTCTAGTTGCTATTTATTGTAGACTCAGAGCAGGTGGAGAGCGAAATTACATGAGGGGGGGGGGCCAAGAAAATGTTTGCCCAGGGTCCAATCAGAATTAAAGACAGTCCTGCTTGTAACCAAAGATACTCAATTTATGTAGGCTCACTTTAAGGGTTGTATTTATAGGAGATAATTTGCAGAACAAGTCCTCTGAAACTGCATGTACACTCGTGGTGTGTGAGTTGTGGGAAAATCAAATGTTATTAGGCTATTTTCTCTCCAGGTCAGATGTTATTTATTCACAAGGAATACCGTGAATCAGGAAAATACTGCAACATGGCCACTAGATGGAGCTGATGATCATATAAAATACCTTTTTAATGTCAGCCATGCACATATATGCGGAAGCAAGATGGAGAGATTTAAGTCACATATGTGCAGCAACATGGCGATTGGACTTAAGCCACAAAGAGAAGGTTGTTTACCTTAATGCATAGAATGCATTAGGTAAAAAAAAAACCTTGTACCTTTAGAAGCACTTTAAGCCACATATATGTGGTAGCAGGGTGGTGGGACTTAAGCTACATACACTATAATACCAAAAGTATTGGGACGCCTGCCTTTACACGCACATGAACTTTAATGGCACCCCAGTCTTAGTCCGTAGGGTTCAATATTGAGTTGGCCCACCCTTTGCAGCTATAACAGCTTAATCTTTTCTGGGAAGGCTGTCCACAAGGTTTAGGAGTGTGTCTATGGGAATGTTTGACCATTCCTCCAGAAGCGCATTTGTGAGGTCAGGCACTGATGTTGGAAGAGAAGGCCTGGCTCACAGTCTCCGCTTTAATTCATCCCAAAGGTGTTCTATCGGGTTGAGGTCAGGACTCTATGCAGGCCAGTCAAGTTCTTCCACCCCAAACTCGCTCATCCATGTCTTTATGGACAATGTTGTTGAGAAGTACAAGTTAGGGTTAGGTTATAAAAAAATATCCAAATCTTTGATGATCCCTAGGATCACCATCAAATCTATCCTAACCAAATGGAAAGAACATGGCACAACAGCAAACCTGCCAAGAGACGGGCGCACACCAAAACTCACGGACCGGGCAAGGAGGGCATTAATCAGAGAGGCAGCACAGAGACCTAAGGTAACCCTGGAGGAGCTGCAGAGTTCCACAGCAGAGACTGGAGTATCTGTACATAGGACCACAATAAGCCGTACGCTCCATAGAGTTGGGTTTTATGGCAGAGTGGCCAGAAGAAAGCCATTACTTTCAGCAAAAAACAAAATAGCACGTTCTGAGTTTGTGAAAAGGCATGTGGGAGACTCCCAAAATGTATGGAGGAAGGTGCTCTGGTCTGATGAGACTAAAATTGAACTTTTTGGCCATCAAAGAAAACGCTATGTCTGGCGCAAACCCAACACATCACATCACCCAAAGAACACCATCCCCACTGTGAAATATGGTGGTGGAGGCATCATGCTGTGGGGATGTTTTTCGGCAGTCGGGACTGGGAAACTGGTCAGAGTTAAGGGAAAGATGGATGGTGCTAAACACAGGGATATTCTTCAGCAAAACCTGTACTACTCTGTGTGTGATTTTAGGATAGGACAGAGGTTCACCTTCCAGCAGGACAATGACCCCAAACACACTGCTAAAGCAACACTTGAGTGGTTTAAGGGGAAACATGTAAATGTGTTGGAATGGCCTCGTCAAAGCCCAGACCTCAATCCAATAGAAAATCTGTGGTCAGACTTAAAGATTGCTGTTCACAAGCGCAAACCATCCAACTTGAAGGAGCTGGAGCAGTTTTACAAGGAGGAATGGGCAAAAATCCCAGTGGCAAGATGTGGCAAGATCATAGAGACTTATCCAAAGAGACTTGGAGCTGTGATAGCCACAAAAGGTGGCTCTACAAAGTATTGACTTTAGGGGGGGGGTGAATAGTTATGCACATTGACTTTTTCTGTTATTTTGTACTACTTGTTGTTTGCTTCACAATAAAAAAAAATCTTCAAAGTTGTGGGCATGTTCTGTAAATTAAATGATGCAAATCCTCAAACAATCCATGTCAATTCCAGGTTGTGAGGCAACAAAACACGAAAAATGTCAAGGGAGGGGGGGTGAATACTTTTGCAAGGCACTGTAGGTGTTACGATCTCTTAAAGGGCTCCCGCTGGTGGGATGGGGTCCGTGACATCCTAACGAACAAATGACTGGAAGCTTCACTTTTAGATACACAATATGGAAATCAGTCTCACATTTGCCAAATTCAGGAAGCGTAGACTCCCTGGCATTATTTCCAAACGTTGGCGGCATCCTAAAAGGTGTCACGCTATTTGAAGTCAGAACTGAATAGGAGGGGACGGTGAGAGCAGCTGTGCCACCCCGTGCTGGGAAACAGAAGGGACCGAAGAGGACCGGCCATCTTTGCCGTCCAACTCCTGGACTCCGGCCAATCGATAAAAGGCACAATAGCGCCCGTTGTATTGCAACTTCACAGCAGCCATTGAGCCCGGGAGTGACGGCGCACAAGACTTGTTTTGATGGCACTGTGCGGATCAAGCCAACACTTGAGTCACTTCCACTCGCAGGAGGAGCGGTGAGGAGGAGGAGGACCAGGCTGTCATCTGCTCAGCCGAGAAGGTCTCACACTTGTTTTCTTACAGTTTAACACCTTCCACTCCTCTCCGAGGAAATCTCTTATGCCCTGTACACACGATAGGATTTTCCGACAACAAAATCCATGGATTTTTTTCCGACGGATGTTGGCTCAAACTTGTCTTGCATACACACGGCCAAACAACTTGAGTTGCAGTATTTAAGACATCTCCCATTTAAATGAATGTGTTCTGACTTGTCGTGCAATTTTCTGTGCCACATGTTGCAGCTAGTCGCATGACATGTTGCAGCGGTGTGAACCGAGCCAAAGTGGTTGTAAACCCTTCCATATACCCAGTGAAGAGACTCAGGTGATACACAGCACAGGAGGGTTCTGATCACCATAGAAGGAGAATAGTCATTGGTTGCTGGACCGATGACACACATCAGAAGCTCCGCCCCCTTACTCCGACTCCTGCTTCTTGGCTGCAGACGGCTCCTGCAGAAAGAGGTGAGAGGCCCTTCCTCCTTTCACCCTGTCCCCCACCTGCCACTCTGCTCTCCACCTCTCACCCTGTCCCCCACCTCTCACCCTGTCCCACCACCTCTCATCCTGCCCCCCCACCTTTCACCCTGCCCCCCTCCTGTCACCCTGCCTCCCACCTTTCACCCTGCCACCCACCTGTCACTCTGCCCCCCACCTGTCACTCTGCCCCTCTCCTTTCACACTGCCCCTCACCTCTCACCCCTCCTCCTGTCGCCCTGCCTGCCTCCTGTCACACTGCCCACCACCCGTCGCAGTGCCCCCCTCCTGACACAGTGCCCCCCGTCACATTGCCTCCCTCCTGTTGCACTGCCCCCCACTTGTCACAGTGCCCCCTCCTGTCGCAGTACCCCCTTTTCTGTTGCAGTGCCCCCCACCTGTCACTCTGCCCCTCTCCTTTCACACTGCCCCTCACCTCTCACTCCCCCTCCTGTCACCCTGCCCCCTTCCTGTCACACTGCCCCCCACCTGTCACAGTGCCCCCCTCCTTTCGCAGTACCCCCTTTTCTGTCGCAGTGCCCCTCTCCTGTCACACTGCCCCCCACCTGTCACTCTGCCCCTCTCCTTTCACACTGCCCCTCGCCTCTCACCCCCCCTCCTGTCACCCTGCCCCCTTCCTGTCACACTGCCCCCCACCTGTCACAGTGTCCCCCTCCTGTCACACTGCCCCCCACCTGTCACAGTGCCCCCCTCCTGTCGCAAGTACCCCCTTTTCTGTCACAGTGCCCCCCTCCTGTCACACTGCCCCCCAGCTGTCACTCTGCCCCTCTCCTTTCACACTGCCCCTCACCTCTCACCCCCCCTCCTGTCACCCTGCCCCTTCCTGTCACACTGCCCCCCACCTGTCACAGTGCCCCCCTCCTGTAATACTGCCCCCCACCTGTCACAGTGCCCCCCACCTGTCACACTTCCCCCCTCCTTTCACACTGCCCCCTCCTGTCACCCTGGGAATAAGCCAACAATCTTTTTTGACTGGAGTGAGCCCAAAAAAATGCAGGGTAGACATTTTTTTTAATTATTGTGATGCACTCATGCTAGAAATACTTGCTTCCAAAAGTAGAACTTTGGGGTTCAGAAACACTCGTTTGTTAAGGGTTCAGTTACACTAAATGCACTGATCTACATGCGCCCCGATGACACCATAACCTTGCATTAAGGTGCATTGTGTTGCAGCATAGAGCATGGAGTCGAATGAAGTGTAATTTTTTTTTTTCATTTAACCACTAACTGCCCAAGCCAATTCTGACACTTCTCTCATACATGTAAATATCAGCATTTTTTTTTGCTAGAAAATTACTTAGAACCCCCAAAATTATTTATTTATTTTTTAAGCCTATAGTGGGTGTTGCAATTTTTTATGTCACACGGTATTTGCACAGCATTTTTTTCAAGCGCAATTTTTTTTTCGATGTTACTCTGAGTAAATAGATACCTAACATGCTTAAAATTGCGTACATCCGTGGAATGGCAACAAACTTAAAAATCTCCATAGGTTTTAAAGCCTTTACAGGTTACCAGTTTAGATTTACACAGGAGGTCTGGTGCTAGCATTATTGCTCTCACTCAAACGTTCGTGGTGAGATCAGTTCATATTATCTTCAGGTAGAAGAAGAGGTCACCATACTTTAAAAAAACGTTTACTTCGGTCAACGGCTTACATGGTGCAACGCTCTACTCTACTATTAAAAAGGAGCTAAACAGAACGGACAGGTCACGGACGTCTGGAGGTGCCACCGATGAGGTCCACATACCATGGCCCTGGCATTGTGAAAGTTTCCCCGTGGATCAAGATGAGGTCAGGAGGTCTGTGAGTTTACGTATTTCTCTCCTGTACACGGGACCTACTCAAGGATAGACTATATCTTGGTCGAACATAGATTGAATGAGTGGGTGAAAGACTCGGGTGTAGAAATATCAACACTATCGGATCACTCCCCAGTAAAAATGAAGATGGTTGTCCTAGGTATCCGTAGACAGCCATATGCCTGGTGCCTAAATGAAGACCTTATCCAGAATGTGGAGACCTCAGAAGTTGTGAGAAAGGAATTAGAAAAATATTTTGAAATTAACGATACAGGAGAGGTTTCGGGGTCCACCCTGTGGGAGGCGCATAGGGCCTACATAAGGAGGAGTCTGATAGAAATAGGATCAAGGAGAAAAAAAGAGAGATCGGAGAAAATAAAAAAACTAACGGAAGAGATTTTTAGAGTAGAGCAGGATCATAAGAAATATCAGGGTAATCATACAGAAATATATCAAAGGTTAGTAAAGAAAAGGGATGAATTGAACAATCTCATTGAACAGGAAACAACAAGAGCATTTAATAGACTATCTAAAGAAAGATACCAGTGGGGAAATAAGGCTAGTAAAAATCTTGCCCGAATGCTGCAAAAGAAAAAATTCTCGAATTATATAGACAAAATTCAAACAAAAGGAGGGGAAATGGCCCACTCTACCAAGAATATAGCGGAGACATTCAAAAATTATTATCAGGATTTGTACTCGGTAGCCTCTGATGGAGGCCAGACAGGAGATAAAAGAAATAAAATAAAAGATTTTCTTGAAAAGGCCGGACTACCCAAAATCCCAGAGAATCTGAGAGAAATACTAGAATGTCCAATAACAGAGGAGGAAATAAGTAAAGCACTGGCGGACTCAGCCCAAGGAAAAATCCGGGGGCCGGATGGGTTCACAGCATACTATCATAAAAAATATAAAGAGATTCCTATTCCAAGGTTATGCCAATATATGAATAGCTTGGGGGTAGAATATGAAATGGGTAGAGAGGCTCTGTGTGCTACTATTACAGTAATTTTGAAGGAGGGGAAAGACGGGACGATGTGCTCCAGATACAGGCCAATTTCGCTGTTGAACGCAGATACAAAACTGTACGCTAAAGTACTGGCAGGTAGGATTAAAGGAGTGATGACCCTTCTGGTACATCCGGACCAGGTGGGCTTAAAGCCCGGGAGGGAAGAGATAATGGGGTGATAACACTCCTTCTCCTCCAGAATATAAAAGAAAGTGGGTCCCCGGGTCTACTCCTGTCAATAGATGCCGAAAAGGCCTTTGACAGGGTAGACTGGGGGCTCATGATACAGACCCTGGAAATCATGGGAATTGGCCCAAGGATAATCCAGTGGATCAAAACTTTATACCATCACCCAACAGCAACTATAAGAATAAATGGTTCACTGTCCTCACCTTTCGAGATGAAAAATGGGACAAGTCAGGGATGTCCTCTATCCCCGCTCTTGTTTGTGCTATCCCTGGAACCATTACTGGCTTCGGTACGAATAAACCCTGATATAAATGGATTTAAGATCGGAGAGGAGGAGCATAAACTTGCAGAATTTGCGGATGACTTAATTTTTTATGTCTCCAACCCGCGGATCACAATGACCAATTTATTAAATACTTTGAAACACTATTGGGAGATATCCAACTTTAGAATAAATTTAGTCAGAAATCCTTAATATAAGTATACGAAAGACAGAAGAGCTAACACTGAAAACAGAATTCAAGTTTGCCTGGAGGAAGGAACTGAATTATTTGGGAATCAAGCTAGCAAACACTATGAATAAGATATATAAAATAAATTTTATAACATTGTTAGATTAAATTAGAACTGAATGTAATAAAATAGTTGGGAGGCCTATATCATGGATAGGCCGTATAAATATTATAAAGATGGTCCTTCTACCAATGATTACATATAAGTTTCAGATGTTGCCATTAGTTCTGCCCCTATCTTACTTCAGAAAACTAAAATCAATAATTATGAACTCAATATGGAAATATAGAAAACCGAGAGTCTCTTTTGTAACCCTAAGACAGGAAAAGGAAAGACGAGGTCTAGCTGTTCCAGACACCCACAGTTATTATAATGCAATTATGTTGTCGAGAGTAGTGGAATGGGTCAAGGAAAAGAATGAAAAAAGATGGGTCAAGATAGAAAAAACAGTAAGGCACAACTAGGAAACATAATCAGGAGGTCTGTGTCAACTTTAGAGCCATCTTCATCAATCTCATTGTCCACCCCATATGATGAAGAGCCATTAGATGAACTGGCAAACGCTCAGATAAGCCAGTAATTTTAATGTAGTTATCATGTTGCACATCACAAATACTAGGCTGTTATTTAAGGTAGAACTAAAGGCTAAACCACTTTACCACTGGTACAACCCCCCCCCCTCGCCTCAATGAACCACAGAAAATGTTACATTTCCAATTATTGACCAATTTATTAAGTAACTTAGTCATTATTTATGGTGAAACTTTTTTTCATTTTGGATAAGGGAGTAAGGGAGGGTTATACCCCCTTCTGTTTTTTTTTGCCATCTTTGTTCCATTGGGGAGATTTCCCTTCACTTCCTGTCCCATAGCCAACACAGGAAGTGAGAGGAAATCCCTCTAAAGTGAGTGAATCCATGGCTGTCACCAGAACTAGTGTCCCCATGGATTTCCCCTCTATTCCTCTATGGTGACAACTCAAGATTTTGTATATTCTTTCCTTTTCAGAGATATTGGTCTACTGGACAATTAGAGAGGATGAATCTTCCCAATGGGGACACAGGCACCAATAAAAACCTGACAGGGGTTCTAATCCATCTCCGCTTTATCCAAAATTAAATAGAATTGTTTACCTCAGTGGTCTCCAAACTGTGGCCCAGGGGCCAGATGCGGCCATTTTCTTGCTTTTATTTAGCCCTTGGAGCACTATTTCATCCACTGACACCAACAATGGGGCACAATTCCCCACCTTGACACCAATGATGGGGCACAATTCCTCCCAATGACGCAAATGATGGGGGACAATTCCTCCCAAGGACACCAACAATGGGTCCCAATGACATCAATGATGGAGCACAACTCCTCCCAATGACACCAATAATGGGGCACAGCTCCTCCCAATAACACCAACAGTGGGTCCCAATGACATCAATGATGGGGCACAACTTCTTGCAATGACACCAACAATGTGGCACAGCTCCCCTCAATGACACCAACAATGGGTCCCAATGACATCAATGATGGAGCACAACTCCTCCCAATGACAACAATAATGGGACACAGCTCCTCCTAATAACACCATCAATGGGGCCCAATGACATCAATGATGGGGCACAATTCTTCCCAATGACACCAACGTTGGAGCACAATTCCTCTCCCTGACACCAACATTGGGGCACAATTCCTCTTACTGACACCAAAGATGGCATTGTTTACTCCCACTGATGCCGGGACATTTTCTACTCCCAATGTCCACAGTCCGGCCCCACTAATGTCTGAAGGACAGTAAACTGGCTCTTTGTATAGAAAGTTTGGAGACCCCTGGTTTACCTTATGGCTATACCTGGAGTAATAGCCTGCAAATACCCCTTCTTTATCAGGCTATTTTTTTAGTTTTTATCACATGACAGTTTGACTGACAGTTACTCCATCATATAACACTGTACTTACATTTATATTATCACTTTTTTGAGACAGTTGGAGCTTTCTTTTGGTGGTATTAATGTTTTACTATATAAAAGGAAAAAATACCAAAATTATGAAAAAGTTGGCCTTTTTTCCCCCTATAAAATATAGCAAATAAAAATGCAAAAACAATAAGACCCCCCTCCCCAAAATGACTGCTTTTTGGAAAGTAGACTCCCCAAGGTGATCTCATTTTTTATGGCAATATTTTAAAAATGAAGAAGCATGCTAGTATGTGGGGTGGTTTAAAAGTAGACATGTGCAACTCGTTTTGTTCCAAATTCATTTTTTGACGAAATTCGACAAATCCCTTAATTCGGAAATATATTCGAATTATCAAAAACCCATTTAACAAATTTTTCCGAAATCTGAAAATCCTAAAAATAGAGAATTCAAAAATTCGAAAATCGTAAATTCAAAAATTTGTAAATTCGAAGATTCGGAAATCAGAAACTTCAGAAATCCAAAAATGTGAAAACGTGAAAATAAGAACAAAAGTCTGAAAAATCAAAAGAACGAAAATCAGAAAAAAAAAACGAAAATTAGAACACCCGAAAATTCGAAAGTCTGAAATAATAACTAACTAATAATAACTATTACTAACTATTAAATTATAGGTATTGGAATCTCCTTTCAAATTTGGCTGTTAGTTAACGTAACGAATACGAATTTATCCGAAGTTACAAATTATCCGAAATAACAAATGCTGCATCCAAACGAATGGAACGTAACAAATTAATAATAATAAATAATAATAATAAAAAGGTTTTATTATCATTTATTATTATTAATTTGTTACGTTCCATTCGTTTAGATGCGGCATTGGTTATTTTGGATAGTTTGTAACTTCGGATAAATTCGTATTTGTTACGTTCACTAACAGCCAAATTTGAAAGAAAATTCCAATACCTATAATTTAATAGTTAGTTATTATTAGTTAGTTATTATTTCTGATTTTCATTCTTTCAAATTTTTGGATTTTTTTTCTTGTCTTCAGATTTTCGAATTTCCGAATTTCCGAATTTTTTTGAAATAACGAATTTCGATCATAACGAATGACTTGAAAAAAATAAAAAAATAAATAAAATGAAACAAACAAATTTTTTGGCAGTGCACATGTCTTTTTAAAAGAACATGAATTGTTTTATGTCTTTATTATTTCACATGCATGCATCTGTAACATTTGTGACAATGTATAAATTATCTATAAAGGTCATGCTGCATAGGGGTTGATTTACTAAAACTGGAGAGTGCAAAATATGGTGCAGCTGTGCATGGTAGCCAATCAGCTTCTAACTTCAACTTGTTCAGTTAAGCTTTGACAATTAAACCTGGAAGCTGATTGGTTTTTATGCAGAACTGCACCAGATTTTGAACTCTCAAGTTTTAGTAAATCAACCCCATAGCATTCTGCCAGTCTATGGTGCCACAATTTATAAAGTGCTGAATATAGTTCTGTCTGTTTTGGCGTGCAGTATTACTGGGCAAGTGTAGGTCTATACCTATTGATTTCCATGGGAAGTAGGGATGAGCTCAAAGTTCGGTCCAAACACAAGCTTGGCCCAAGCTTTGGCTGTCATCCGAATGCCCAAACATTTACCCGTTCAGTGGGAGCCAAACCTCATGTATAGTAGTGGTAATAATTTTGCTCTTGAACATGACAAATTTCCACTTACAAAGGTTGTTAAGAACACCGGTGGGTGCAGGCACCTCTGAGTCCTTAACAACCAGGGACGTCACCAGTCCTATTCGCTTACATGGCCAATGAATGGATGAATCTCCGGCCATGTAAGCAAAGAGGAGAGGATGGTTAAAAAAAAATGTGAAGTATCCCCCTAATTCATACCAGGCCCTTCAGATCCATTCAGGTGTGAGGTCCCTCTAAATTCTATACCAGACACTTGCACCCACAACTCCAAGTTACATCCATGTTTGCCAGTGTCTACAAACATGAATTCATACTTATCCTAAATCTGGCCATAGATGGAGCATTTTTCGTTCCGGCAACCAGGGTTCCTCTATAGGAACCTTGAGCAATGAGCAATTTCTGCCGCTCAGATGAGTTCCCACTGACACCATTGACCTTTTGGCCAGCCATAGATGGAGCGTTTTTCTTTCCTGCAACCGCGGGTTGCAGCAGGGTTTATCAACCAGGGATCCATGGAACTCAAGGGTTCCTCCAGAAGTTGCTAGGGGTTCCTTGAGCAATGAGCAAATTCTGTATCTCAGATAAGTTCCCACTGACACCGTTGAGCTTTTGGTCGGCCATAGATGGAGCGTTTTTCTTTCCTGCAACCACGGGTTGCAACAGGGTTTATCAACAAGGGTTCCTCCAGAAGTTGCTAGGGGTCCTTTGAGCAATGAGCAATTTCTGCCTTTCAGATGAGTTCCCACTGACACCATTGACCTTTTGGCCGGCCATAGATGGAGCGTATTTCTTTTCTGCAACCATGGTTTGCAACAGGGTTTATCAACCAGGGTTCCTCCAGAACTTGCTAGGGGTTCTTTGAGCAATGAGCAATTTCTGTCTCTCAGATAAGTTCTCACTGACACCATTTATCTTTTTAGCTATCTGTAAGGGGGTGATTCTTCCCAGTGACCACATGTGTAAGTAGCATTCTTCCCACTGGCCATCACACTAATATATCAAGAGCTGTAGATATAGTCATTTTTAGCAGGGGTTCCTTGAAACTGGAAAGTTATTTCAAGTGTTCCACTGAAAAGGCTGAGAAAGGCTGGGTTGCAGGAAAGAAAATTGCTCAATTCTAAATGGATAAGCCATTGTATTCTCCCGGCTGGGGGCCAGTAAGGGCCATCGGAAGGGGGTGGGAAGGGGTTATGATTTTTTTTGCTTTGCCATCCCTCAAAGCAGCTTGGTAACAGAAAGATAGCATTGCCGATGTTAACATACAAAAGTTTTTAATATAAAAAAATGTTTACATATTTTTTATTACTTTTGGATTACAGGATGTGGACTACAATGATGTACCCTCTGCTAACAGACCAGCTCCACGCAGAGGCCTGAAAAAAAAAAGTCCAACCAGACCCCTTCACTGCCTTTCTGATTCAGGCTGGAGAATTCCTGCAAAAACCAGAAGATGAATGTGACCGTTTTGGTTTACTTCTTGCATGTAAATTGAGGAGAATGCCAGAGGACCAGAGGATGATTGTGATACCATTAATCCTTCAACTACTTGAAATGGGGCTAAGGGGAGAATTGACAGATCATACGTACATAGCTGACTATAGTGGTACAGATGAACCACCGACAGAACAACCCCACCACCGGCACATGCCTATGCCCACCCCTGACCACTCCCACCGCTCCTCCTCCGAGGACTTTCATAGTACAGAACTATGAGGAACGCATCATTTTTAAATTGTTTTAGCTGGTTTACTTTTACAAACGAGTTTATTGATAGATTTAGAACAAATTGTACATTCAAAATGTTACAAAAACATTTCATTAAATGCAAGTGAAGGCTTTAGGTGTTTTTCTACTGTGTTGTTTAAACAAAATACTTTTTATATATTTATATTATAATAAAAATGTGTGTTTTCACAAAAATCATTGCTTTCATCCATAATATTTATAGCCAGTATTGGTTTTCTTTCTACAGTACATAGAAAATTGTTACTGTGGGGGGGTGGGGGGATTAATAGCCAGCTGTTATCTCTCACCCTGGCTTTTTTCTCTATAGACCAGGGCTCTTCAGACTATGGCCTGAATGCCAAATCTAGCCCACTACAGCTCTGATGTGATGGGGGGCTTCTGATGTGAAAGGGGGAACCTCTGAAGTGTATGGGGGTGGGGGGTACTCCTACGTGATGGGGCTTCTGATTTGAAAGGGAGATCTGATGTGAAAGGGGGACTCTTACGGAAGGGGTCGCTGTGATGTGATGAAGGAGTTTCTAATGTGAAAGGGGGGCTCTGATGTGAGGGGGGGGCTTCTAATGTGAAAGAGGGGGAATCTGATTTGAAGGGGGCTTCTGATGCAAAAGGGGGGACTCTGATGTGAAGGGGGGTTTCTAATATAAAAGGAAGAACTTTGATGTATAAGGGGGACTCGAAAGAGATGGGGGGCTTCTGATGTGAAGGGGGGCTCTGATGTGAGGGGGTCTTCCAATGTGAAAGGGGGGACTCGTGTCTGATTTAAAAGAGAGATCTGATGTGAAAAGAGGACTCTGATCTAAGGGGTGGCTCTGATGTAATGGAGGAGTTTCTGATGTGAAAGAGGGGACTCTGATGTGAGGGGGGAGCTTCTGATGTGAAAGGGAGGACTCTGATATGAAAGGGGGACACCAATGTGATGGGTGGGGGGGGGTTACTGATTTAAAAAAGGAGATCTGATTTGAAGGGGGGACTCTGGTGTGAAGGGGGGCTTCCAAAGTGAAATGGGGGGACTCTTGTGTTGGGGGGGGGCTCCTGATCTGAAAGGGAGATCTGATGTGAAAGGGGGGCACTTATGTGATGGTGGGCTTCTGATTTGAAAAGGAGATTTGATGTGAAAGGGGGACTCTGATGTGCTGGGAGGTTTTGATGTGAAGGGGGGGGGGGGCTTTGATGTGAAGGAGGGGCTTATGATATGAAAGGGAGGACTCTGATGTAAAAGGGGAACTTCTGATATGAAAGAGAGAACTCTGATATGAAAGGGGGACTATTATGTGATGGGGGGGGGGGGGGCTTCTGATCTTAAAGAGAGACCTGATGTAAAAAGGGGGACTCTGAAGAGAGGGGGGGCTTCTGATGTGAAAGGGGGGATTCTGATGTGAAAGGCGGACTCAGAAAAGATGGAGTGGTTCTGATGTGAAAGGGGGAATCTGATGTAAAGGGGGAATCTGATGTAAAGGGGGGATCTGATGTGAGGGGGGGGGGGCTTCTGATGTGAGAGGGGAATCCAATGTGAAAGGGGGGACTTATGTGTTGGGAGGCTCCTGATTTGAAAGGAAGATCCGATGTGAAAGTCCCCCTAAAAAGATGAGGGGGGGCTTCTAATGGGGGGGGAATCCGATGTGAAAAGGGGGACTCGTGTTGGGGGACTCCTGATTTAAAATTGAGATCTGATATGTAAGGGCCCTCTGATGGAAGTGGTGGCTCTGATATGATGGGGATTGGGGAACTTCTGATATGAAAGGGGGACTCTAATGTGAAGATTGGGTCTTCTCATGCAAAACGGGGGACTGTTTTTTTTTTTTTTTTTTCTTTAGGCAGTGAATATTTGAAAAAATATACAATGTGGCCTCAAACTGAAAAGATTGGAGACCCTTGCTATAGATCAGGGGACCCCAAACTTTCTAAACAAAGGGCCGGTTTACTGTCCTTCAGACTTTAGGAGGGCCGGACTGTGGCCATCGGGAGTACAACATTTCCCATTGCCAGTGGGAGTATACAATCCCCCATCATTGGTGTCATTGGTAGGAATTGTGCCCCATCATTGGTTTCATTGGGCCCCATTGTTGGTGTCATTGACAGGAATTGTGCCGCATCATTGGTTTCATTGGGCCCCATTAATGGTGTCATTGGTAGGAAATGTGTCCCATCATTGGTGTTATTGGTAGGAATTGTGCCCCATCATTGGTTTCATTGGGTCCCATTGTTGGTGTCATTGGTAGGAAATGTGCCCCATCATTGATGTCATTGGGAGGAAATGTGCCGTTCATTGGTGTCAGTGAATAAAATAGCATCCCAAGGGCCGGATAAAAGCAAGCAAAGGGCCACACCTGGCCCCTGGGCCACAGTTTGGAGACCACTGCTATAGATCATCAGTAGTCACATTCCTTATTATCGTGCCCCCCCCAGTGAACTTATCTATGAATCCCTCATGTCACACGTGTCATAGAACAAAACCACTTCCAAAATACTCCACCACCGCCTCCTGTCCCTGCATTCTGGTCGAGGGATCATTAAAGTCGGGCGGCAGTATGGTGTTGTTATATTCCGCTGTGATATGTAGATGAAGTTAATTAAAAGCAAAATAAACAGATTGGAAACATATGACGCCGAAAATATTAGAAGATGCAAATATAACTCATAAAATAATTCAGAGAACTTCCATTTTTCTATCAAACTGAAGAGTTTTCCTAAGCGGAATGTGAAGGTTAAATGGGAGGATTGTCCTGAAAACGGATGCAAAAAGGGAGAGACAGACTGAGGGAGTGGAGTGTGATGGAGAGAGAATTAGAGAGCAATGGAGTGATGGAGAGAGGATTGGGGAGAGAAAGAGAGATGACGAGAGAAGAGAGAGAAAGGGACAGAAAAAATTAGAGAGGGAGGAAAAGAGAAAGAGAAGGAAAGAGTGACTGCAAGGGGAGTGTGATGGAAAGAAGGAGAGAAAGAACCAGAGAGGACCATGGACTGATGAAGAGAAGAAAAGGGGACGAGAGAAAGACAGAAGAAATTGGAGAAGGAGAGAAAGAGACAGATGGAAAAAGAAGAGAAAGCCAGTAGGGTGGGTGACTGTGATGAAGAGAGAGAATTGTACAGCAATGGACTGATGGAAAAAAGCAAGGAGAATTAAAGAGCAGTGGACTGACGGAGAGAGAGCAATTAGAGGGACAGGAGAGGAGCGGAAGAGAGGTCGGGAAAGGAGTGAGAGAAGAAATGAAAAAGTGGAGATGAAGATAGAAAGTCAGAGGATAGGAGCGGAGGAGATGGAGAAGGACAGAGGATAGGAGCGGAGGAGATGGGAAAAGAGTGCAAAAGGAAATTAAAGGAGGAGATAGAAATAGAGGGACAGAGGGCAGCAGAGGAGGAGATGGATAGAGAGAGGGACAGTGGACATGAGAGAAGGAGGAGGAGAACATAAAGAAGGAGATTAAGAGACAGAACACAGGAGAGGAAGAAATAAAAAAAGAGGGATAGAAGTCGTAAGAGGAGGAGGAGAACATGGAGAGAGGAACAGATGATAGGAGAGGAAGAGCAGAACATGGAGAGAGGGACAGGGGAAATGAGAGGAGGATAATATGGAGAGAGGGTCAGAAGACAGGAGAGAAGAAGAACATAGAGAGGAATAGGGGACAGTTGAAAAGGAGGAGAACATTGAGAGAGGAACAGAGGGAAGGCGAGAAGGAGGAGGAGAACATGGAGAAAGGGACAGCGGGAAGGAGAGGAGGAAAAAAACATGGAGAGAGGGACAGAGGGCAGGAGAGGAGGAGGAGAACATGGAGAGAGGAACAGGGGGCAGGAGAGAAGCTGGGGAACATGGAGAGATGGACAGCGGACAGGAGAGGAGTTGGGGAACATGGAGAGAGGTGCAGAGGGCAGGATAGGAATAGGAGCAAAACATGGTGAGAGGAACAGGGGACAGAAGAGGAGGAGGAAAACACTGGGAGAGAGACAGAGGACAGGAAAGGAGGATGGGAACATGAAGAGAGGGACAGAGTATAGGAGAGGAGAAGGAGATCATGGAGAGAGGGACAGAGGGCAGGAGAGGAGGAGGAGAACATGGTGAGAGGGACAGAGGACAGGAGAGGAGGCAGAGAACATAGAGAGAGGGGCAGATGACAGGAGAGGAGGAGGAGAACACGGAGAGAGGGACGGAGAGGAGGAGGAGGAGAACAAAGAGAGGGTCAGAGGGAAGGAGAGGAGGAGGAGAACATAGAAAGAGGAACAGAGAGCAGGAGAGGCGGAGGAGAACATGGAGAGAGGGACAGAGGACAGGAGATGAGAAGGAGAACATGGAGAGAGGAACAGGAGGCTAGAGAGGTGGAGGAGAACATGGAGAGATGGACAGATGGAAGGAGAGGAGGAAAATAATATGGGAAGAGAGACAGAGGGCAGAAGAGGAGGAGGAGAACATGGAGAGAGGAACAGGGGATAGGAGAGAAGCTGGAGAACATGGAGAGATGGACAGAGGACAGTAGAGGAGTTGGAGAACATGGAGGGAGGAGCAGAGGGCAGGAGAGGAGGAGGAGTAGAATAGGGAGAGAGTAACAGAGGACATGAGAGGAGGAACACATGGTGAGAGGGACAGGGGACAGAAGAGGAGGAGGAGAACATGGGGAGAGAGACAGAGGATAGGCGAGGAGGAGGGGAACATGTAGAGAGGAACAGGGGACAGGAGAGGAGGAGGAGAACATGGAGAGAGGGACAGAGGGAAGGAGAGGAGGAAAAGAACATGGAGAGCAGGACAGAGGGCAGGAGAGGAGGAAGAGAACATGGAGAGAGGAACAGGGGACAGGAGAGAAGCTGGGGAACATGGAGATATGGGCAGAGGACAGGAGAGGAGTTGGAGAACATGGAGAGAGGAGCAGAGGGCAGGAGAGGAGGAGGAGGAAAACATGGTGAGAGGGACAGGGGACAGAAGAGGAAGAGGAGAACATGGGAAGAGAGACAGAGGAAAGGAAAGGAGAAGGGGAACATGAAGAGAGGGACAGAGTATAGGAGAGGAGAAGGAGATCATGGAGAGAGGGACAGAGGACAGGAGAGGAGGCAGAGAACATAGAGAGAGGGGCAGAGGACAGAAGAGGAGAAGGAGAACATAGAAAGAGGAACAGAGAGCAGGAACGGAGGATGAGAACATGGAGAGAGAGACAGAGGAAAGGAGAGGAGAAGGAGAACATGGAGAGAGGAACAGGAGGCTAGAGAGGTGGAGGAGATGATGGAGAGATGGACAGAGGGAAGGAGAGGAGGAAAAGAACATTGAGAGAGGGACAGAGGGCAGAAGAGGAGGAGGAGAACATGGAGAGAGAAACAGGGGACAGGAGAGAAGCTGGAGAACATGGAAAGATGGACAGAGGACAGGAGAGGAGTTGGAGAACATAGGGAGGAGCAGAGGGCAGAAGAGGAGGAGGAGGAGAACAGGGAGAGAGGGACAGGAGACATGAGAGGAGGAGGAGAAACACATGGTGAGAGGGACAGGGGACAGAAGAGGAGGAGGAGAACATGGGGAGAGAGACAGAGGACAGGCGAGGAGGAGGGGAACATGTAGAGAGGAACAGGGGACAGGAGAGGAGGAGGAGAACATGGAGAGAGGGACAGAGTATAGGAGAGGAGGAAAAGAACATTGAGAGAGGGACAGAGGGCAGGAGAGGAGGAGGAGAACATGGAGAGAGGAACAGGGGACAGGAGAGAAGCTGGAGAACATGGAGAGATGGACAGAGGACAGGAGAGGAGTTGGAGAACATGGAGAGAGGAGCAGAGGGCAGGAGAGGAGGAGGAGAACATAGAGAGAGGGACAGAGGACAGGAGAGGAGTTGGAGAACATGGAGAGAGGAGCAGAGGGCAGGAGAGGAGGAGGAGAACATAGAGAGAGGGACAGAGGACATGAGAGGAGGAGGAAAACATGGTGAGAGGGACAGGGGACAGAAGAGGAGGAGGAGAACATGGGGAGAGAGACAGAGGACAGGAGAGGAGGAAGGGAACATGAAGAAAGGAACAGGGGACAGGAGAGGAGGAGAACATGAAGAGAGGGACAGACGACAGGAGAGGAGGGGGAGAACGTGGAGAGAGGGACGGGGAGGAGGGGGAGATCAAAGAGAGGGAAGGAGATGAGGAGGAGAACATAGAAAGAGGAATAGAGAGCAGGAGAGGAGGAGAACATGGAGAGAGGGACAGAGGACAGGAGAGGAGAAGGAGAACATGGAGAGAGGGACAGAGTATAGGAGAGGAGGAAAAGAACATGGAGAGAGGGACAGGGCAGGAGAGGAGGAAGAGAACATGGAGAGAGGGACAGGGGACATGAGAGAAGCTGGAGAACATGCAGAGATGGACAGAGGACAGGAGAGGAGTTGGAGATCATGGAGAGAGGAGCAGAGGGCAGGAGAGGAGGAAACATGGTGAGAGGGACAGGGTACAAAAGAGGAGGAGGAGAACATGAGGAGAGAGACAGAGGACAGTAAAGGAGGAGGGGAACATGAAGAGAGGGACAGAGTATAGGAGAAGGAGATCATGGAGAGAGGGACAGAGGACAGGAGAGGAGGCAGAGAACATAGAGAGAGCGGCAGAGGACAGTAGAGGAGGAGGAGAACATGGAGAAAGGGACGGAGAGGAGGAGGAGGAGAACAAAGAGAGGGCCAGAGGGAAGGAGAGGAGGAGGAGAACATAGAAAGAGGAACAGAGAGCAGGAGAGGAGGAGGAGAACATGGAGAGAGGGACAGAGGACAGGAGAGGAGTTGGAGAACATGGAGGGAGGAGCAGAGGGCAGGAGAGGAGGAGAACAGGGAGAGAGGGACAGAGGACATGAGAGGAGGAAAACATGGTGAGAGGGACAGGGGACAGAAGAGGAGGAGGAGAACATGGGGAGAGAGACAGAGGACAGGAGAGGAGGAGGGGAACATGTAGAGAGGAACAGGGGACAGGAGAGGAGGAGCAGAACATGGAGAGAGGGACAGAGTATAGGAGAGGAGGAAAAGAACATTGAGAGAGGGACAGAGGGCAGGAGAGGAGGATGAGAACATGGAGAGAGGAACAGGGGACAGGAGAGAAGCTGGAGAACATGGAGAGATGGACAGAGGACAGGAGAGGAGTTGGAGAACATGGAGGGAGGAGCAGAGGGCAGGAGAGGAGGAGAACAGGGAGAGAGGGACAGAGGACATGAGAGGAGGAGGAGGAAAACATGGTGAGAGGGACAGGGGACAGAAGAGGAGGAGGAGAACATGGAGAGAGGGACAGAGGACAGGAGAGGAGTTGGAGAACATGGAGGGAGGAGCAGAGGGCAGGAGAGGAGGAGAACAGGGAGAGAGGGACAGAGGACATGAGAGGAGGAGGAGGAAAACATGGTGAGAGGGACAGGGGACAGAAGAGGAGGAGGAGAACATGGGGAGAGAGACAGAGGACAGGAGAGGAGGAGGGGGACATGTAGAGAGGAACAGGAGAGGAGGAGCAGAACATGGAGAGAGGGACAGAGTATAGGAGAGGAGGAAAAGAACATTGAGAGAGGGACAGAGGGCAGGAGAGGTGGAGGAGAACATGGAGAGAGGAACAGGGGACAGGAGAGAAGCTGGAGAACATGGAGAGATGGACAGAGGACAGGAGAGGAGTTGGAGAACATGGAGAGAGGAGCAGAGGGCAGGAGAGGAGGAGGAGAACATAGAGAGAGGGACAGAGGACAGGAGAGGAGTTGGAGAACATGGAGAGAGGAGCAGAGGGCAGGAGAGGAGGAGGAAAACATGGTGAGAGGGACAGGGGACAGAAGAGGAGGAGGAGAACATGGGGAGAGAGACAGAGGACAGGAGAGGAGGAAGGGAACATGAAGAAAGGAACAGGGGACAGGAGAGGAGGAGAACATGAAGAGAGGGACAGACGACAGGAGAGGAGGGGGAGAACGTGGAGAGAGGGACGGAGAGGAGGGGGAGAACAAAGAGAGGGAAGGAGATGAGGAGGAGAACATAGAAAGAGGAATAGAGAGCAGGAGAGGAGGAGAACATGGAGAGAGGGACAGAGGACAGGAGAAGAGAAGGAGAACATGGAGAGAGGGACAGAGGACAGGAGAGGAGAAGGAGAACATGGAGAGAGGGACGGATGACAGGAGAGGAGGAGGAGAACATGGAGGGTGGGACAGGGGACATGAGACATGAGACTAGTCGGAGAACATTGGAGAGAGGGACATTAAATGATGAGAACATGGAGAGAGGGACAGAAGGCAGGAGAGAAGGTGGAGAACATGGAGAGAGGGACAGAAGGCAAGAAAGGAGGAGCAGCAGGATAAATTGTGTATGACTGAGTAAAAAAGGAAAAATTACTTGTGGTGGAGGGTTGACCAAGGCACCACATCCCTCAATATTCACATCCACACATACTGTACATAACGGTGTAGATTTTTGGGTAAGGAGGAAAAATAACATAAAGAGAACAGAGGAAAGCACAATTTGAGCCTCAAAGTTGTAATCTTTCTCGGACAGTACAACATAGTGCGCAATTTAAATTTTGCATTGCAAGCAAAATGTGAAAAACGAATCTCACTTTTAATTGACTGACAAAAACTGAGGAAATAAAGACATTGGAGTAGACAGGAAAAAGGAGTCACTGATTTCAGACAGCACACAACAGGTGGACTTTCAGTTGTACCAAGTAAGCAGTGATCAGGAGTTGACTTGTACCGGTGTTAAGATGCAACAATGGACACTCTGCAGAGCCATCAGTGAGAACTCCGTTTCATTAGCACAACCCACAATGCTAACACAGTGACCACAAGCAGGCCCCATTTTCATTGACAGAGAAACAATGTTCTTTATGTTGAAATAAAAAATATACTTGTCTTTCCGAGCTGCACAAGAAGACCAAACATGTCCCTGAACAATGGTGCTGTGTGTGCGTGACTACGCCCTGCACAGGCCTTCCATTGTGGAATTACATTCATCCTCTCTCGTTGTATCTGCTCTGGGCTTTATTTCCAGAGCTTTATTTTACTAATGGGTTTTATAGATGATATGGAAAGCTTATGGGGCAGTTTATTGATATTTCACAATTTTTACAATATTTTAAAGCTGAACTCTAGGCAAAAATTAAAGAACAATTCAATGCCGCTTTTTTTTTTGTAATGCAAGCAGTCTAAATATCAAAATTTGACCTGGTTTCAGCCTCCATACAGCAAAGCTTGGACTAGGAAAGGAAGAAGCAGCAGCAGAAGAAGCATGCTGTAATGAGGAGAAATCAGAGTGACAGAGAAATAAGCTCATCACTGTGCTGTTTCCAGTGGTGTATTTTGGTTTTGTGCTGCCCTAAGCAAGACTAAACTGGGGCCCCCTCCATCTAAATTTGCCCCGCCCCCTTCCTGTTTAAGATCCACCCCTTCATATGTAAAACCCACCCCTTCGTCTGTAAACTCTGCCCCTTCCTCATTAGGCCCCACCTCTTCCTATCAGAACACCTCCTCTATCTCTCTGTACATCAAAAGCATGAAGGGGGTTCTTTACTGTAAGAGCAGCAAGGATTTTCAATTCCCTTCCACAGGCGGTGGTCTCAGCGATAGTTTCAAAAAACTATTAGATAAGCACCTGAACGACCGCAACATACAGGGATATACAATGTAATACTGACATATAATCACACACATAGGTTGGACTTGATGGACTTGTGTCTTTTTTCAACTTCACCTACTATGTAACTATGAACCCCTAGGATCTGAGGATGTGACCCCCCCCCCCACCCACCCAAAAGTGAATGACCGCCCCCCCCCCCCCCCATCCATGCGTCCGGCCCCTATCAGGACGCCGGATGCATGGATTCCAATGCGAGGGTATTTTTTTGAAGCACCCGATTAGAGCCAGAGGCTTTAATAGGCTTCAAAATAGGGTGGTCTCAGGGAGCAGAGAATGTGAACGGAGCCCATCCAGGTGTGTTACCATAGCGAATGAACATTCGCTATGGTAACACTGATCCTCCTCCCGACCAATCAGGAAGCGGGTCTTGAGACCCGTCACCCGATTGGCTGAAAGGACAGGCGATCGTATTGGACGCCTAGGAGGAGGGGAGGAGACACACAGACGCTGTGATAGAGGAAAGGACAGAGGAGCTGCTGCCTGATGCCGCTGCCCGATGCCAGCCGCTGATGCCCGCTACCTGCCACCTAGATGGTCAAGTGCCAGACCGGCAGACAGCAAGCGGGCAGGCGGGGGTGATTGTTTGCCGCCACCCCCCCCAAACAAAACACCAGCCCCCACTGCTATAGGCCCTTGCAGTCTCTTACCATGTGTGCAGTCGCTTGCAGGGCCAGGACAAGGGGCGGGCAGGAGGGGAAGCTGCCCTGGCCACAGCAGAGCACAGGGACAGAGAATAGACACAGGGCAGTGTACCCATTCTACGACATGCATTAACAGAGGGGGAGGCTGTACAGTTCCGCATCCTTGCCCTGGGCGCTAGCCGAAACTGTCCCGATACTGGTCTCTTGTATCGGTCATAATAAAATAGAACCATCATACCCAAACATCTGCCCATCTCTTCATAAGGCCTGGTTCAAACTATCACGAGTGGCTGCGCACCTGTTCCCCCACCCGCACACAACATGCGCTGCTGTTTAAATATGCGGGGCAGCCATTCATTCTTAATGGTAGCCCCCAAGCATCAAAATTTGTGGGTGTGGGAATGGCAGGGAAATCGCAAAGCATTTGCAAAATGGAACCTTTTTCCTGCATGAAATTAATGGACTGTGGTGCCCACGCAAACGCGGTCCACAGACCCGAGATAATGTGAACCAGGCGTAACTATACAAATTAAGCCAGTTAAACAACACCTATTTAGAGACGTTCCTTTAAGGTAAGCCATGCCCACACATCACTGCAGAACATGGCGCATGCCAGGTTGACACCTCTAAAACAACACATCAAAAATCAAAAGTTTACGTATTACTCTTTTCACACCTCCATCAAGACTTTAGTTTAACATTTGAATAACGGGTCCACTTTAACTGCAATGGAGATCGGGGACCTGGCTGTGCTGTCTGGCAGGGATGTATCGATCACAAGACTAGCTGAGCAGAACTACAAATACAAATCCTTAGGCTGGTAACACAGTTCACCTTGACATCCGTCTACATTGTGTTTTAAAGTTTTCCCCAGAGTTCCTCTTTAACCAAACCATTGGACAGACAAGGCTTTAGTAGCCTGCATTCTTATCTCTAAACGTTTCCAGTAACAAAAGCTCGGCAGGATCCCTCTAGCTCATCTAACTATAGGACATAATTATTAGAGTCAATTACCCCTACCATAGCACGAAGCTGTCTCATCCTCTGCTAATACTTTATTTCTGGAAGTAATAGCTACTGTGGAGATGGCAGCCCAGAGATAAACTGGTATATTTGGGACTGGGAACAGCGGCACACTGTTTTTTTGCTCTCCTATGATTATGGGAAAGCAATTATAGTCAGCTACAGCAGCAGAAAAGTTACAGCCCGGGAAAAGAAAAAATAGACATAACAAGTTTATTCAATACTAATTTTAAAAAAAGGTGCATAATAATACATAGCAACCAATCACATTTCATCATTCACTGATGAGACTTGAATACACTGACACCTGTCAAGATAAAATGAGTTTTAGCACTTTGCTTTGGTTCTGCGCTGTGCTATCGACTAAAGTGACTTTAACACGTTTTTAAAAAAAAAAATGGTTCTTGCAACTAAAGACTGAATCCACGCCTCTCTGGCAGTTGGCGAGTCAGATCTCTGCTGCAATCAAGTGATACAGCCTCTGGCAGTCTTGAATGAGTCTAGAATAGAAGGGCCACACCATGCTAAATGGTTTACAAAAGCCAACATGTTTCGGAGGCTAGGCTCCAATGTTTTGGGAGCTAAGCTCCAGCCTGTCAGGGTTTGAGGGAACAATGGTGGTATGGGTGAAACCCTTGCCAGGTGACATGGGCTCCCCCAAGGCACAGAGTTTAAGTGACGGCTTGATCTTCACCAGAGTAAGCAGTCTAGTGGTCTTTGGGCTACTTTGCAGCTAGCTGTCACCAGGTCATGGCTCTTTGGTTTGCCTCACCAAGGGGTTGAAGGAACCGTGTGGCTACATTGAGGAGCCGGGATAGAATGAGATAGCAGGTGGGTAAAGTTGAGGGCAGGCAGCAGGCATAAAAAGTAGTCAGGGTCCAAGCAGAGGTTGAGGCAGGCGGCAAGCAAGAGTATAGTCAGGTCCAGGCAAGGGTCTTAGAAGGTGGCATACAAATGTGTACTTGCCTTTCCTGCAGTTGGCAAGTCTAAACTGTGCTGCGTTTAAGTGATTAGTCTCTGGCAGTCTTAAATGAGTTTAGAATAATAAATGGTTTACAAAAGCCAACATGTTTCGGGGGCTAAGCTCTACCTCATCAGGGCTTGAGGAAACAAAAACAAATGGGTTATGGGTCGAAACTGTTGCCGGGTAATACAGGTCCTCCCAAAGCACAGAGTCTAAGTGACAGCTTGGTCTTCATCAGGGCACCCTGCAAGGAGTGATGGGTTGGTGACCATAGTGACCCCTAGGCTACTTTGCTGCTCACCAGATCATGACTCCTCGGGTTTGCCTCTCCAAGGGGTCGAAGGAGCAATGGGGCTACATTGAGGAGCCAGGACAGAATGAGTCAGCAGGTAGGTAGAGTTGAGGGCAGGCAGCAGGCATAAGAGTAGTCAGGGTCCAAGCAGAGGTCGAGGTACATGACAAGCAAGAAAATAGTTAGGTCCAGGTAAGGGTGTTGAAGTGATACAGTCTTTGGTAATCTTGAATGGGGTTAAAATAATAAATAGTTTTAAAAAGCCAACACGTTCTGGGGGCTAAGCAATGCCTCATCAGGGCTTGAGGAAGCAATAAAACAATGTGTTATGGGTGGAAACTGTTGCCGAGTAATACAGGTCTTCCCAAGGCACAGAGTCTAAGTGACAGCTTAGTCTTCACCAGAGCACTCTGCAAGTGCTGGGTCTGCGACCATAGTGGCCCCTGGGCTACTTTGCTGCCAATTGTTACCAGATCATACCTTTTGGGTTTGTCTCACCAAGGGGTCAAAATAGCAGTGTGGCTACATAGAGGAGACAGGACAGAATGAGTCAGTAGGTGGGTAGAGTTCAGGGCAGGCAGCAGGCACGAGAGTAGTCAGGGTCCAAGCAGAGGTCAAGGCAGGTGCCATGCAAGAGAGTAATCAGGTCCAGGTAAGGGTCTTGGATGGTGGCATATAAATGTGAATACTTGTCTTTCCAGCAGTTGGCAAGTCTGAACTCTGCTGCGTTTAAGCGATACAGCCTCTGGCAACCTTGAATGAGTTTAGAATATTAAATGGTTTACAAAAGCCAACATGCTTCGGAGGCTAAGCTCTGTCTCATCAGGGCTTGATGAAACAAAAAAACAATGTGTTATGGGTGAAAATTCCTGTCAGGTAATAAAGGTCCCCCCAAGGCACAGAGTCTAAATGCCAGCTTGGTCTACTCTTCACTAGAGCACCCACAAGGAGTGATGGGTCAGTGAATCTAGTGGCTCCTGGTCGACTTTGCTGCTAGCTGTCACCAGGTCATGACTCTCAGGTTTGCCCCATGTGGCTACATTGGGGAGAATGGATGGAATGAGGCAGCAGGTGATTAAAGGTCAGGGGAAGCAGGAGGCACAAGAGTAGTGAGGTTTCAAGCAGAGGTCAAGGCAAGTGGCAAACAAAAAGAGTAGTCAGGAACTAAGCAGAGGTCAAGGCAAGCAGCGAGCTAGAGAATAGTCAAGTACAGGCAGGCGAGGGTCTTGGCAGGTGGCAAACAAGAGAGTAGTCAGGTCAATCCAGGTCAGCAACAAACTGGCAACTGGTAGGCAACTATCATAGCTCCCAGGGTAGCTGTCAGGTATCTGGTGATAAGACACAGAGGACAAGCCTGTAAGCAGGTGCTTATTGAGGTATTACAGTGTTGGTTGTGTTCAGTTTTTCTGTGATTAGGTTAATTGTACTGCTTTGTTAATCCTGGGGTTTACTCTGCTAGCCTGACTTTCTGCAGGTTTTTCTGCCCCCTGCTGGAGAAAGGTATAAAAAGAGATCATGTTGTCTGAGAGAGAGCTCCAGTATGGGAACAGGGAGGGAGGAGTTCTGTATCATGTAAAGCTGCCCCGAGCACATGGCCTCCCTTTTGGGGTACTCAATCGGGGTACAAGAAGATGGATATGAACTTTTATGAATATACTTTTCTTATCTGGTAAGTATGATTTGGGCAGCCTAAGTTAGGATTAACTGGAGCTGGGCATGGAAGGATCTTTGAGGGACTGTGCCACATGAACTTTGTAATTTCTAGTAAAAGTTCTTAAAATTACCAAATGCCTGGTGTGAAGTTCCCACAAAGGGATGCATGTAAGAGCGTATCAAAAGAACAGGGCTTGTACTAAAAGGGGGGGGGGTGCAGGTTTCCCGCACCACAATTTGGTGTGAACTGGCCCTGATACCTGCATTTCGAACGCAGTGCAGGAAACAAGCATGGAACACGGGTTTCCTGTTCCATGTTCTGGTGGGAATGGGCACTTAATGTTTAAATACCTTGTTTGTATGTATTGTTTTATTTCTAATGGTAGAAGGGGGCAGACATCATTGCCCATTATATAAACAAGTTCCGCATTTATTATCTGGCGGGGACACCCGCGCTATCAATCCTTCAGGAAGGGGTGCCTCCTACCCTACTAAGGGCTTTTTGGGTCTTGGTTCTGCTAATAAACCCCCAAATGAGGAACGCCCGGCATACTCATATAAGGCTTTTTGCGCTTTGCTGACGATTACGGGTGTGTGGAAGAGACAGTTTTTGTCCTTTTTAGGGGTGAATACACCAATTTGGATACCGATAATTGAATCTCATGGCTGTTTCTGTTTGGCCTTCCTCTCCTCCAACTCTATGTTATGACTGATCTTCATTTCAAATAGTGACCTTGGCTACAGTGGAAGTGAGATTTCTTCCCCTCCTCTACCCACTTGTCACATATGAAATTCATATGCCTTTATAGTTGAAGAAGGATTGATCCTCATTCCTAGTCTGTTTTATGTGATGTAACTCTATATCTGGTTGCAAGGCCCATCAGCACCTACCCAGGAAGTCCGGAGGAAGCTATCAAATTGTGAAACGCGTTGACAAGAAAGCATTGGGTCTACGGACCTAACCTCACTATTACCTACAAGGTTCCATACCTCCATGTATATTCTATTGGGTATCTGTCGACTTTGTCAAACTATAGGGTGTTGTCGTTTGTTATATGTTTTTTAACTATTTTACTAACCTATCGCCTCATGACATGCCTACAAAGTCCACCTTTTTTTGATAGAATTTTTTTAAATTCAATCAATCCTTTTATATCAATTTTGGATGTTGGCGTAGTGGGGGTCTTCCTTTTCTTTTCCGCATTTATAAATAAAATTGGCAATAAGTTTTATTGTAAGATCAAATCAGTTTTGAATTATTAGTAACAGAAACATTTTTTCAAAAGGAAAACAGAGATGATCTCTAAACTTACCCAAACTATATGCAGCCTCAAGAAACCGTTCATAAAATATTGATTAGGGTGATCTAGAACATAAAAAAAAAATATCAGATGAATAATTCAGGGATAACTGATGTCATTTTAATTTTAACGCACAGGACTTCCCTATAAAGTGAACCTGTTCCTGGACCAGCAATGGTCTAAGGCAGTGATGGCGAACCTTGGCACTCCAGATGTTTTGGATCTACATTTCCCATGATCCTCATGCACTCTGCAGTGTAGTTGAGCATCATGGGAAATGTAGTTCCAAAACATCTGGGGTGCCAAGGTTCACCATCACTGGTCTAAGGCATGGATCTCAGAACATTCAAGTAAAAGGGTCACATTGTATCATTTACAGATACTGTATTTGTGGGCCAAATAAAAATGTTTTTTTTTTTAAATGAACACATTTCTGCTTTTTTTTGTAATCAGCATTAAATGAGTTAAAACAGCAGAGAAAAAACGTCTGCAAAACAAAATAACGACATTTCAAATAAACTTGTGTACCCCCTTGCATCTGAGTCCCTCCTAACATCAGGGTCCACATCAGAGCCCCTAACAGAGCCCCACCCCTTTAAATCAGGGTCCCCTCTTACATCGAAGTCCCCCCTTACATCAGGGTCCCCATCAGAGCCCCCCTCCTATACATCAGAACCCCCATCAGAATCCCCTGTTACATCAGAGGGCCAAATCAAATCTTGCAGTGGGGCATATTTGGCCCATGGGCAATAGTTTGGAGCCCCCTGGTCTAAGGAAACAACAGTCCTGCTAATGCGTAGGCACTTTATGGTTTCAACAAGTTCCTGAGTTGAGCTGGTCATAAAGCAGTAAACTATTGTTCAGAAATTATTTTTTTCAGAATATTTGTTCAATTTACTAATGGTTAGCCACAGTGGTGAAAATTTGAAGGAGGGGGATGGAAACGAAATTCTAACTGCGAATGTGGTTTCCATTCAGGAAAATCTGTTCATATCGTAACGCCCATGTTCTAGGCAAAAAAAGCAACCTGTTTAATACGCCTAGGATTCCATTCAGGTAGAAGGCCTGAACAAAATTTGAAGGACTTTTGATCAAAATCAGTTGACTCCATGATGGAAGATCGAAAGCTCTGGCAAATGATTTTTTTTTTTTAACTTCCGTACGAGTGTACAAACAAAATTCTACCGGTTGATGGCCAGCTTTGGTCTTCAAATCATTTTCGGTGCCCCTGCTGTAGTCCATTGGACTCTAGGCCCAGGCTGTACACAGGGCATTGACTTCTCTCCATGTCAAAAATAAGCCCCACCCCTGTCAAATGCCAGTACTTCCTACGCCAGCTCTGGCTTTTGACAGTGGGTGGAGCCTAATCTTTAAACTGCTTCCTAGAAAGTGTTCTACTGATTGCAAAGAGTTGTATCTAACGCACTCTTGTGATGATAAATGTTGGCCATGGCTGACCACTCCTTTTGAAAATCCTAGATGCCTGGCTGTCATTCTGATCCACTGTCATCACCACAGCACCCAACCAATAGCACCCCCCCCCCCCCCCCCCCCGTTTTAATTGCCATGACTAGTGAATAGAATTGGGACTCTTTGCCTTTTGCTCTATGTAGCCACAAAAATGCTCCTAGTGGCGAGGAACACTTGAGCGCACAACTAGTATTTAAAAGAATAAGATTTTTTTTTTATATTAGAGTTGACTGGCAGCTCTGTAAATGGTTCTTAAGAAGACATAAATATAAAATAAAGTATAGAAGCACCACTCTGTTTATAAAAGTCCAGAATCATAGTTTTCATTGAGATCAGCCAGGAAAAGCCAACACGTTTCTGGGGTTGCAAAAACCTTCCTTCTTCAGGGCTATGCACCTATAAACCCAGACCGGCAGCTCTATTTGTCCTATGAATTCTGTAGGCGGTCCTTAGGAAGGCATAACTAAAGATGCTATCAAATTGTATAGAAGCACCATTCCATTTATAAAACTCTAGAATTATAGTTTAAATTGAACATGTTTCGGGGGGTGGTTGCGAAAGTCCCCTCCTTCAAGTATAAAAGTATATAGTATAATGACTTCTCATAAGTTTAATTACTGCCATGAAAACATATTGCTTATTCTTATGGCTTTATATTTTATTACTAATAAGGAAGAGAACCTTTGCAACCCCCCAAAACGTGTTGGAATTTCCTGGGCAATCTCAATTAAAACTATGATTCTAGACTTTTATACGTGGAATGGTGCTTCCGTACTTTATTCTATAGTTATGTCTTCCTAAGGACCATCCACAGAAGCCCTAGGACAAAAAAAGAAGCTGCCAGTCTGGTTTTATAGGTTCAAAGCCTTGAAGAAGGGAGACCTTTGCAACCCCTTGAAACGTGTCGGCTTTTCCTTGCCGATCTCAAATAAAAATATATTTCTGGACTTTTATGTGCATTTGTTTATTGCATTATTTATTCTATATTTTGGAAGCCAGTCCATCTAAAAATTACATTTCAGTTATGGGTGGCATCCAGAAGACTGAGTCAATCCCTGGCTTCTTATATCTGTTGAGGGTTCCAGCAATGAGATATATCTGCTGTGGTTGCTGCTACTGTTCTTGCCCACTTTGGCATTTTGGGTATTCACATTCATGGCTGAGTTTTCTTCACAGGCAAAGTTCACCATAACATTATTATTATTATTATTGTTGTTATTATTATTATTATATTTTATTTTTTTATAATTATTTTAAATTATTATTTTTTATTACTGGTATTATATATTATTTTATATATATTCCTTTATAATTATTTTTATATATTTTTATTATTATGAAATATATTATTATTATTATTATTATTATTATTATTATTATTATTATTATTCAGGGTTTTCTAGTGCTAACAGTTTATGCAGCCCTCAAAAAAAAAAAACTAACTAACAGGGGTTTGGTGGAACCCCCCCCCCCCTCCCCATTTTATTGACTGGGACTGCAGGTAAGCCATCCAAAAAGCCCAATTACAGATATTTATAAAGCAACGAATGTGACTTTTACCAAACATTCTCCAAAAGAGAATCCTCCAGGTGCATGTGTATTAAATGACAGCAATTGATTTTCCACTGGAGAATGTTTAATGAAATTCACATTCACTGCTAAATAGACCCCATAGTGTTATTTGACGTTTGAGGGATATAAGAAACCAGCATCAACTGAGAAACTATAAACTGTTAAACTGACCCTTTAAAAAGAAAATAAATGCTCAGATTTATCAGTAAATTGCAATAATATTGTATATAAAAAAAAAGTATAAAAAAAATAACCAAGTAGCAGCATATCAATATAACCTATAAAACAACCGCATAAAATATAAAGCAACTCCAAGTTCTGCAATTATTTTATATTGTGCCAACTTTTCCTCTGCAACAGCTGTTGCAAATAACAATGGGTAAAAATAGATTACTCAGATACATAAAAAAAAATTCAAATAATAATGACATTATAGTGCAAAAAATAAAAAACATAAACAGCAAAAACAAAACTCAAAAAAAATTCAAACTCACAGTCAAAAATAAAATTGCATGAACTCAATACAATTACCTTGAAAAATTAACTTTTTAAATCCAAAGGTCCATAACTTGGTGCCCTCCTCAAGAACGACTTCTACGCCAGTCTCCGGATGAAGAGCAATACCAGGTTCAGTTTAGCAGTAGGAGTTTTTAAAATGCACTTTTTTTTTTTTTTTTTACATTTTCATGAAGAGTCGAACCCACACAGAAATTCCTGAGTGAGTGCACTGTGCTGAGCTCCCTGCCTCGAGCTGGTGAGGAACCAGCTGCATGAAGATGGCACGTAGCATGTTACTCAGCGTACTGCCTCTCTGACTGCCTCTGTGTAGGTGTGGAGGTGGGTGTACAATCTGTGCCCATCCTGGCATCCAGCGACATCATCCTCTCTAGGATGGAGATGAGAGCTGGGACCACAGGCTGGCACTACTAACTTACTGGATGGATACACTATGTCAACACATACTCTCAAAAAAAAAGAAAACACGCAACATGTTATTGTGGCATAGTAAAAATGCAAAATCTGGGCTTTGATTGTCATTCATTAACACAAAATTGATATGACATGTCTTTCAAAACATGTGATGCATTGAGAAATAATGGTGTGTACTTATGATTTCCCATGGTTATTGTTGTTTTTCTTACAGAGCTCTGTAGTGTGGTGCTTGTTGAAATTATGCGAACAAAAAAAAGTGAACCGTGAAATTAAAGCACACAAAAAGTGCATGAGGGTGCAGTAATGGTCCAACCTCCGAAGAGGATGTGCCTGAAACTCTGGACCCCCTGGGGCACAAGGCTCTTGACAGGGGCAAGGCACTCTATGGTCTACCTAGGCTGAGGTCAGAAGGACCTCGTTCTTTAGGGACCGGCTTCAGCCGGTCCTTAAACTACTTGGTGGGGGCTTTCCTGAAGTGAGACGAAGAAGAAAAGGTCCGAGAAGTTCAGCCACAAATGGTTGGTTATGGACCCATGGGGCAACTTGGGATGTCCACCGGAAAAAAAGAAAGAAAGGGAAGCAGGAGAGCCCTTATAGTGTAGTAAGCAACTCAATTATAATGATTACCTCCAAAAAAGTTTATCAATAAGAGAAAAAATTACTTACATCTGCTGGAGTTGCGGTAACCCTGTAGGGTAGAAACACATAAGCTTCTGTAGGAGCAGGTGGAGAATACCTTGTCACCATGTAGGCAGGTGCAGTCTATTTTCTCCACTGTAGGTGGTGCTCAACCGCAGCAGCATTGTAGTTGGAGGGGAAGTCAAGAGGAACATGGTTCCTCTATGGTTTCTTGGGTCACTGACTGGATGCTGCCCCTCGTTTGACTGTGGCAGTCATCTTGGGTCAGGCAGAGCCTATTTAAGGGCCTGGCTCCCAGACTTGGCGCACCTTTCGTGTGTGGATAGTGTGGGGACAGGTCACTCGTCTAACAGGGTCAGTGATTAGCAGCAGGGAGAGGTTCCCGACGAGTAGGGTAAGGATAGGGACATGTCATACATCCGAGACCTGCTCTGCGGCGCATGGCTGTTACATTCTGTGTGTGTTCCTAGCCGGGCGCCTTCCCGCCAGGCTTGTTGTGAATTGCTGAACTTTAACATTAATACAGGTTCTGTTCTCTACAACTGGACTCTGATTGTTTACTGCTGCCCCACAACCACGCAGAATTGAAAAGTCGCTCACAATTCCACAAGGGTCCCAATTCTGGATCCTCTGTGGGGTTCTTAGTTGGGTGCTGAATTAGGGCACTTAGAAGAGGTCTGTGAGGCAGAGGTACCCGTTGTCACGTGTTTAAGAATGGAATGGTTTATTCCACAAAAAATAAATACAATAAGGGTGAAATAAAACAATTTGATGGTCGGTAAACTAGATGACTTTGACCAATCCTTGGAAAAATGACGCCTCTGCCACTCAGACCATCAATTTAGACCTCTTTTAACTTAACACAATGCTAACATGTTACGCAGAGCACATAAAGCCATTCACATTCTCTCCCCCCTCTACTAATGAGTTTAAAAAATGTAAAGCCCCCATGCAACACTGGGGCTTTCTTGTCCTTGCGTTTCTGCAAGAATTTCCCTAGCACCTCCACAGCACCCCTAGATTCTGTAGAAGTCACCAGCCTTCTACAATAGCAACCTTGAGGTAAGCAGAGATAAGCAAAACTGAGAGCTCTCATTTCTTCTCCATTTTTGGCAAACTGCATGGGAGTCATTGTTGGAGGAGAAAATAAAGATGTTTTTTGGTTGGTTTTAATGGTGGTATGGACTTTAAATGACTCCTGAGAAGAGATGAGCTTGGGCGTCTATCAAACTCATCTCTAACCCAACCTCTGAGCTCTCGCCTTTTTTTGTACTCCAATGAGCTGCAAGGCAGGTCATTCTCGAGGCAGGTGAGCCTGGTTGCATCCATTTATGAATGCCAATCCTAACCAAACCCAAAACCTAGAGCATACTTTCAAGCATGTATCAATCAGATCCTTTAAAGTCAACCTGTAGCCTGTCCTATCCCACCTTTCTGTTGGCCAGTGATTGATTTTGCCTGTTACACTTAGCATCCAAAAGCGGGATAAGGCTGGACAGAGCTCAATCCTACATGCTTTGGTTGATATCTCCATACCTGAGAACTCAGGTATGGAGATGTCTGGTCATTGACCTCAGGATAAGCACAGGAACTCTAAAGCCGCGTACACACGAGCGGATTGCCCGACAGAAAAAGTCAGACGGAAGCTTTTTATCGTCTATTCCGATCGTGTGTATGCCTCATCTGACTTTATTTTTCGAAAATTCTGACGGACCTAGAAATGGAACATGTTCTAAATATTTCCAACGGACCCAATTCATATCGGGAAAACCGATCGTCTGTATGCTGTTCCGACGGACCAAAAACGACGAATGATCTGAAGCAAGTACGAGACAGAAGCTATTGGCTACTGGCTATTGAACTTCCTTTTTCTAGTCCCGTCGTACGTGTTGTACATCACCCCGTTCTGGACAGTCCGACTTTGGTGTGACCGTGTGTATGCAAGACCATTTGAGCAGAATTCTGTCGGAGTTCCGTCTGAGAAGCCTTCGGATTTTTTTCCGACGGCTAAACTGGTTGTGTGTACGTGGCATAAGACTTCACCATCGTTGGCAGATAGGGTTGCCAAGCCAGCTTCTCTAGCTAAAGCCAAGCTAAACTTTCAGTTTAAATCAGCCACTAAGGAAATCCCATCCACACACAAGAAGAATATTGGATTTCCAGGCCGAGAGTAATTTTAGTAGGAATCAAATCTGGGAGAGGATCCTCAGAAGTGTGCTAACTACTTTATCACCTGTAGCCTCAATAACCAGGATCTGACATAAGACCAGGTGGTATTGCTTGATTCCTGCAGGCTTTTTCTACATGCCAGCACTGATCCATATAAATCTGTCCCTTTATCCTGGAAATACAATAAAATGAGGAATAACCTAATTGTTTTTTGGTATTTATGATGACAAGACATGTGGGTACCTTCTGTTTTAAGAAGACTCTGCTGTGCTTCATAGTAGTTTAATGGAGGGATCTATGTTATTTTTAACCCATCTGATCATAAGTTCCTGTTAAATTTATTTAATCGCGAATTAAAAGAAAACATTGAATACATTTTATTTCTACAAGCAAATGTGTTCCCATTCCCAAGGTTTAAACTAAACCAACTTTTTTCACGTCTTTTGGTCTCCTCCTTATGGTACCAATGACATGTCTACCTCACTGACAAACTGGGCTTCATGGTCACCCTTACCGCTGCAGGTCTCTCCTCTCTGTTGTTGAGGACGTTATGATCAAACTCCAAGAGCAAGTGTCAACTACTCTGTTATTATGCAAGGAAATAGATCCTTTTTGAATGAAAAAAATTCCCACTCACCTGTCTGAGATAAGGTCATTCAACTAGTCAGTGCGGCCCTGCCTAGGTACAGTATAGACTGGTATATTCTGGTCTTGGCTGTCTTCAAAAATTTGACAAAATTTTGGTTCCATGGTTGCAGCAACCAGCTGCTACTTCTGTAATCACCTTGCCTGACTGTGATATCTGATGTTAATGTCTCCAATTGTGCTGTCATATTGTTTCAAGCAAGAATGGAATGAGGCGGTGGAATTGTATGAAGGCATGTATGTGTGATTGTCTGTCTGTCTGTCTCTGTCCTGTGACTATAACGATTTGTCATCCAGGTTAATGTTGTTGTAACGCCCTCTTCTAGTTAGGCTGCTAGGTCAATTTAAGAATTTGGCTTCACTGTAGTCCAGCCTTTATCAACCAGTGTGCCCAGGCACCCTGGGGTGCCTTCAGGTTTCTTCAGGTATGCCTTGGCAAAATGCTTAAATATTGTCCAAAAACTGTATACAAGCCAGTGGGAGGATTAAGACCTGCATTTAGATACACAAAGCCACTGATATTTATTGTGCATCAGTACAACCTTCTAACCACTGACATTCTAAGGACCTTTGATGTCATTGATCGATAAGGGGATCATTGGGTGCCTGCACAGCATCCTTGTTCGTCCCTCCCCTGCACTTTCCGCCAGCACTGTGGTCACATTCACGGAGTGAGGGAGAGCAACAGGGGGGAGAAGAGAAACATTGGAATACTAGTCAGTACCAGTGTGCAAAGGTATATTTGCTTTGTAAGAATACATCAGCTCTAAGGTTGGGTGTTCTACATGCGTGGATGTTGCTGCGTTATGTAAAACGTTTAGTTTGTTTTTTTACAATGGGGCGCCTCGAGATTGGGCAGAACTTTAAAGGGTGCCTTGACCGAGAAAAGGTTGAAAAACAGTCCTGTAGCCAGTGGAGCAGCAATTGATTGTTTTTGTCTGTTCAGTTTCCTGAGCTGGGTGTTTGATTTCTTTCACCTGCTTCTGGAAGAAGCTTCCAGAATATAGGGCAAGGTGATTCAAATAGCCAGCATGAATATTTATCATGCTGCATCCAATCCCTGGAATGAGGTGGCCAGAAGGGGGCTGAGTTGGTGAAAAATGTTTGGAAGGCCTGGGCAGAGTGTTCTTTCCTCCTCAAGGAGCATTCCAGCTCTCCTAGGGCTCCTTCCCCTAGGAAAGACCTACTAAGGCAAGGGATTGCAGCTTGGGCCTCAGCTGAACTGAAGGCCTGGAGAAGAACGCTAACTGACTTTTTGTTGGACGGCACTGTCCTGAAATCCTGGTCTGGAGAAGGCTCTTTTATCTCCCTCACTGTGGATGCTAGGTGGGAGACAGCTCCTAGGACACTGTAAGCAAGACTTGATTTGGGACTGTAGTGTGTGCTGCTCCTATGATTTTCTACTAGGAAGTCTATCCTCCCATTGATTATTATCAGGGCTTTTTTTCAGCTGGAACTAGAGGGAACTCAGTTCCACCACCTCTGGCTTAGGTCTTCTGCTCCCTGCTTACCACTATCACTTGGTAACACTGAAGTCCAGCTTCTGCGTTTACAAGTGATAGCTTATCTGCCAGTAGCTCCCACAGGACAGGCACAAGGGAGATACAGAAGAGGTGCCCAGGGTTCAGTGCAGTCGTGGGCAGGAGAGGGTGTGTGGTAGGCTGCACCCTCTGTGGTCTCCATTTTTTCCCTGGTGACCAGTTGTTGATGCTCCTACTGCATGATCTCCCCTGCAAGTAACTGTAGTATAGTATAGTAGTATGGGAGGTATAGCATGCTGGGAGGTACTACAGCCGGATAGGTGCTTCAGCTTAATATTGCAACAAAGGTAAGACATATGACAGATGATGGAGCTTTTAAGGTGGGGGGAGAAGATGAGGGCAGTGGAGGGAGGGGTTGTATGCACTATTTGATGCCATTTGCCAGGTATGTGTGTGTGGCAGGCATGGTTGAATTCCTGCACTTATTCTCTGAGAAAAAAAGCCCTGATTATTATTAACGCTTTAGAGTATCTTTTGACCCTAAACTCTTCTCCTGTTAAAGTTATTCAGCAAAAAATACTAAAAAGACATCCCCTAGACTGAGACGAAATTGTTGGTCTACATGGAACTGTGCTTGTGACTGGTAGCCTCTGTACTATTGTGGGAGACCTGGGTGCCTTCTCAGCGACCCTTTTTTAGCCTGGTTTCACATATGTGCGGTGCGAATTGAAGCTCAGGTTTCACTGGGGAGATAACAATCTCCTGTTCAACGGATTCATTGCGTTTTTGCTCAGGATTAGAGAGCAGGGAGAGGGGGAGGGAGGGGGGGGGGGGAGAGGGGGAGGTGTAGTGAGGAGAAAGAGAAAATCCTTGTTCAGAACGTAATGCATCTGCGAATCAGATGCGTTCCCATAGGAGATAATAGGCTTGTAGTTCGCACCGCAATGCCCAAAAAACGCACACGTTTTTTGTGCAATGCGCAGTGCGAATGCAACGCACATATGTGAACCAGATGCATTCATATGAATGTATTTTAAAATGTCCTGCGAATTAGATGCGGTGTAAGCCGCATCTAATTCGCATAGGTGTGAACCCGGGCTGAGGGTAAGAGCTACATTGCACAATGCATATTTTTTTTTAATTACAATGAATAATAAATGCCTTTTTAAGACATTACGTTTATTTCAAGCTATTTTTGCCTCAACACGGGAAACTGTGCTAAATCTCCAACGAAATGAGAGAGTTTCAACTCTTTTATTAACTTTATTATAAATAGTATAGGAAGTATGTAAACATCTGAAAACGATTTCCATTGACCTCTGGGAAGGCACCTTAAACATTTACTAAAAAACTTTTCTATGGTCACATAATAAGGTTTTCAATAAATATTTAAAGGATCTTCCCTCCAAAAACTGATAATTCAGGGCTTTAGGGAGTTTAAACCCACACTGTCTCTTCTATTCCCGGGGAATCTATTGAGATTTTTGCACTTTCCCGGGTCTGCCCTTATGTTTTGTCCATTGTAAGGGGATCTCACCATCACTGCAATGAGTTCCCAGGGATGTAAACCTGCTGTGCCCATTATGAGAGGTTCCCATCATCCCTTCAGTGAGCTTCCAGGTCTGCATACCTGCCGTGCTCATTTTGGGAGCTTATCATCATCCCTTCACTAAGTTCCCAGGTCTCTACACCATTATAAGGGGTTGCCACCATCTCTGTGCTGAGTTCCCGTGTCAGTACACCTGCTGTGCCCATTATGTGGAGTTCCCTCCATCCCTGTGCTGAGTTCCCGGCTCTGTACATCTGCTGTGCCCTATATGAGAAGTTCACACCATCCCTGTGCTAAGTTCCTGGGCCTGTACACTTGCTGTGCCCATTATAAGCGGTACCCACCATTTATATGTTGAGTTCCTGGGTCTGTATGCTTGTTATGTCCATTATAAGGGGTTCCTACCATCCCTGTGCTGAGTTTCCAGGTCTGTACACTTGCTGTGCCCATTATGAGGTCTTCCCACCATCCCTGTGCTGAGTTCCCGGGTCTGTAAACCTTTTGTGTCCATTATGAGGACTTCCCACCATCCCTGTGCTGAGTTCCCAGGTCTGTAAACCTTTTGTGTCCATTATGAGGGGTTCCCACCATCCCTGCTGGATTTTTTATTTATTTTAATTCAAATTTGAGTTTCTGTATAAGTGACAATGGTTAGAGAAGTAGAGAGGGCGAACCTACCCAGCAGGGATAAAAACAGCAATCAAAATCCTCAATAATTCCTCAAGTGATGAGGAGCACTTGATCACTCCGTGTGTATCTAAAAGACTATGAATTTATATACTGGAGTCTTCTGGCAGCTCTATTTGTCCCAGGACTTCTGTGGATGGTCCCTATGAAACCATGAATATAGAATGAAGGATAGAAGTGCTATTTCAAGTATAAAAGTTTAGAATGCCAACACGTTTCAGGTTTTGTAAAAGTCCTCCTTCAGGGCATGTAACATGAACATGTAAACCCATAAGTATAATCAATGTTATTTATAATATTATTATTATAATAATTATATATACGGTATATATATATATATATATATATATATATATATATATATATACACACGCACTCTACTTGAATTTTTTTTTTTATATTTATATCTGTTTAGATTTAAAATTAAAAAAGAATGTTTCTTTGTGTTTTTTTTTCCTTTAAAAAGCAAGAAAGCTACAAAGAGCCGAAAAATAAGCCCTGGACGGCGGCAGACCGTGCCATGCCACTTGTTTGCCCAATGTCTGCACGGATACCATTCTATTTTCATCCATTGTTTTTATTTTTTTTAAACTTATTGGTTCATTATTGTGTCTCGCTCTGTTTTCCAAGTCAGCCGTGTTGACATAATTCTCCGGATTTGGAAACAAGTGGGTTGGACAATATGTCGGCCTGTTTATCAAGGAAAGATTCCGTAAACACAGTGAGCGGTCGCCATGGCGATGTGACCGAGGGGCGCTCAAACGCCGCTCACTGAGCTGCTGACAGGCCAAAGTAAAGAAGGCTCCCCTAATTAACTGTTAATTAGCTGCGTTCTGCTCCAGAGGGCTTCGTGTTAATTTACGACTAATTTTAACACGCTTGCCATTTGTTCTGAAAATGCTTTCAGCACTTCCTTTAATGGGATGGAGGGGGGGGGGGGGGGTAGAGGTTGCAACTTCATGGTTTTCAAAAATCCAAAATTTTAACTTCTAATTAACACTTGGCTGATGTTAAATCTGAAGTCCATTCGTGCCAGTTGTGTATGTCTTGTGTAAAGCATTTTTACATACAGCTAGCATAAGTATCTGAATCTGTCTTCATATTAGCTTCCTGTCGTCCTTAAAGAGGAACTAACACCTTTAGTTCAAACTTGAGTTTTGGCCCCCTGCAGTGCCAGCATTCTTCTTAGCCTGGTGAGTGTGTAGATGTGTCAAGCTGCTGAGCCCTGCAGCACATCTATGCATGCGCAGGGGAGCTTCTCAGGCATGTACAGACACGCCCATGGGCGTCCGCAGAACTTTTTTCAGGGGGGGGCATCATTTTAGAGTCACCCATGCACCGCCCCTTTTCGACAATGTCATTATCACATTATCATGGTCAGAGACTGCAGACGTAGTACAGTCCCTAGGATAAGTAATGGCTAATGCCCAACAGGCCCTCTTACCAGACCCAGAGAAACTACAGCAGTGATCCCTCTGCCTGGACGATCGCTCACTCTGGATTTCCCGGGGGCAACTCTGGTCAGTAGTGTAGCATGTCTTATTCCCTGGTAGTGGCTCAGTGTCTCTTTCTCTGGTGGCGCTGGGCAGCGTGGCTCTCTCTGGTGGCGCTGGGCAGCGTGGCTCTTTCTCTGGTGGCGTTGGGCAGCGTGGCTCTCTCTGGTGGCGCTGGGCAGCGTGGCTCTCTCTCTGGTGGTGCTGAGCAGCGTGGCTCTCTCTCTGGCTTCTGCCCAGCACACTCCTGTAGCGCTCTCTCCCTCAGCTTTTTTCCAGCCTGCAGTCTCTCAATCTCCCTCTTGATCGAGCAGTAGCCTCCTCCCTGTGGAAAATAGGGGCCGCAATCTTTGGGACTACATGTCCCTTGATGCTCTCCTCTCCTAGTCTCCTTTGATTGGCCCTCAGTTATGGCCAATAGGGAAGGAACGGAGTGGACAGGAAGCTGGGCGGGGAACCTGGTGAGAGCTGCCGTCTCTTCTCCCTGACAGGAGAAAGGGGGGGCAAGCGGGGGAAACCTCTGACAGCCCGCAGCTCGCCTTTCTCCTGTCACAGCGCCGCCGAGTTCTCTGCTGGACTGAACAGGGAAAAGAAGTCACACTACACTGATGGGGGGGCTTGACAGCACCTTGATTGTGTCACCCCACCGGCGGGTGGCACTCTGGTGGGGGTTGCTTGCACCCCGATAGCGATGCAACTGTGCTGAATTTAAGATCCGATCCCTGATTCCGGGGGGGGTGGGGTGGGGGGGCACTTGACCCCCCTTGCCCCCACCTGCGGATGCCCATGGACACGCCGGATGTTGGAATTTCCATACCGGTGCCATCTTCACACATGTGCAGGAACAGGGCCACTGATAGGGGGGTGCAGGCAGTCCTTCCATACCAGGCCTGGGCTCCATCCGACATACCTTCTAACTTTCTCTCACGAACCCTCCTGAGGTTGGCAGCTGGCAACAACTCTCTGACAGCACAGCAGCTTCTCCCTGGCCAGGTAAAGGTGGTGGGCAGGGTAGGAGGAGTGGCCAAGTTAGTTTTCCCCCAACCCCATGCACTGGTGGCCACTCTGGCTGATCCAGCAGATTATGTGACGGAGAGGAGCAAAGGTGGTCTTCCAACTCCAACCGTGCGGGAAGTGGCAGATGGGAATTTCCTCCATCTGTGCAGCTCTAGGCTGCTATCCTATCTGCTACACTGCACATGAAGGGCTGGAGAATTGCTTCCTGTCCTGCAACTAAATACTGCTCACTTACCTTCCTATCACTACAAACTGCTCACTGACCGCCCTATCACTACATACTTCTCACTGACCACCCTATCACTACATACTGCTCACTGACCACCCTATCACTACATACTGCTCACTGACCACCCTATCACTACATACTGCTCACTGACCACCCTATAACTACATACTGCTCACTGACCACCCTATCACTACATACTGCTCACTGACTACCCTATCACTACATACTGCTCACTGACCACCCTATCACTACATACTGCTCACTGACTACCCTATCACTACATACTGCTCACTGACTACCCTATCACTACATACCGCTCACTGACCGCCCTATCACTACATACTGCTCACTGACTACCCTATCACTACATACTGCTCACTGACCACCCTATCACTACATACTGCTCACTTACCTTCCTATCACTACATACTGCTCACTGACTACCCTATCACTACATACTGCTCACTTACCTTCCTATCACTACAAACTGCTCACTGACCGCCCTATCACTACATACTTCTCACTGACCGCCCTATCACTACATACTGCTCACTTACCTTCCTATCACTACATACTGCTCACTGACTACCCTATCACTACATACCGCTCACTGACCGCCCTATCACTACATACTGCTCACTGACTACCCTATCACTACATACTGCTCACTGACTACCCTATCACTACATACTGCTCACTGACCGCCCTATCACTACATACTGCTCACTGACCGCCCTATCACTACATACTGCTCACTGATCACCCTATCACTACATACTGCTCACTGACTACCCTATCACTACATACTGCTCACTGACCGCCCTATCACTACATACTGCTCACTTACCTTCCTATCACTACATACTGCTCACTTACCTTCCTATCACTACATACTGCTCACTGATCACCCTATCACTACATACTGCTCACTGACCGCCCTATCACTACATACTGCTCACTTACCTTCCTATCACTACATACTGCTCACTAACTACCCTATCACTACATACTTCTCACTGACCGCCCTATCACTACATACTACTCACTGACCGCCCTATCACTACATACTGCTCACTGACTACCCTATCACTACATACTTCTCACTGACCGCCCTATCACTACATACTGCTCACTTACCTTCCTATCACTACATACTGCTCACTTACCTTCCTATCACTACATACTGCTCACTGACCTTCCTATCACTACATACTGCTCACCGACCGCCCTATCACTACATACTGCTCACTGACCGCCCTATCACTACATACTGCTCACTGACCGCCCTATCACTACATACTGCTCACTGACTACCCTATCACTACATACTGCTCACTGACCACCCTATCACTACATACTGCTCACTGACCGCCCTATCACTACATACTGCTCACTTACCTTCCTATCACTACATACTGCTCACTGATCACCCTATCACTACATACTGCTCACTGACCGCCCTATCACTACATACTGCTCACTGACTACCCTATCACTACATACTGCTCACTGACCGCCCTATCACTACATACTGCTCACTGACCGCCCTATCACTACATACTGCTCACTGACCACCCTATCACTACATACTGCTCACTGACCGCCCTATCACTACATACTGCTCACTTACCTTCCTATCACTACATACTGCTCACTAACTACCCTATCACTACATACTTCTCACTGACCGCCCTATCACTACATACTACTCACTGACCGCCCTATCACTACATACTGCTCACTGACTACCCTATCACTACATACTTCTCACTGACCGCCCTATCACTACATACTGCTCACTTACCTTCCTATCACTACATACTACTCACTGACCGCCCTATCACTACATACTGCTCACTGACTACCCTATCACTACATACTACTCACTGACCGCCCTATCACTACATACTGCTCACTGACTACCCTATCACTACATACTGCTCACTTACCTTCCTATCACTACATACTGCTCACTGACTACCCTATCACTACATACTGCTCACTGACTACCCTATCACTACATACTGCTCACTGACTACCCTATCACTACATACTTCTCACTGACCGCCCTATCACTACATACTGCTCACTGACTACCCTATCACTACATACTTCTCACTGACCGCCCTATCACTACATACTGCTCACTTACCTTCCTATCACTACATACTGCTCACTGACTACCCTATCACTACATACTGCTCACTGACTACCCTATCACTACATACTTCTCACTGACCGCCCTATCACTACATACTGCTCACTGACTACCCTATCACTACATACTTCTCACTGACCGCCCTATCACTACATACTGCTCACTTACCTTCCTATCACTACATACTGCTCACTGACTACCCTATCACTACATACTACTCACTGACCGCCTTATCACTACATACTGCTCACTAACCTTCCTATCACTACATATTGCTCACTGACTACCCTATCACTACATACTGCTCACTTACCTTCCTATCACTACATACTGCTCACTTACCTTCCTATCACTACATACTGCTCACTGACCTTCCTATCACTACATACTGCTCACTGACCGCCCTATCACTACATACTGCTCACTGACCGCCCTATCACTACATACTGCTCACTGACCGCCCTATCACTACATACTGCTCACTGACCGTCCTATCACTACATACTGCATTGGCTCAGCATCACGTGTAGGAGTCACCTAGGGGGTCTGCAGGCAAATACAGTCTGTCTAGGAACGCCCACCCCTCCCGACTGCCATCCATCCAGCATTTCATTTTGTATTTGCACAACTCCTTCCACTGATTATCTCAGGGCTGAGGGCTCTTGACAGGTGTACTGAGGCAGGGCGCTGTGATGTTTTCAGGAAGCTATGTACTGAGGGCCCCTCCCACCAGCCATGATCTGCCTGCATTGCATAGAGGAGCACAGAGGCCCAGTGATGACATCTAAAATATGGTAAGTAATGAAAATAGAAAAGTTTTAATTAAAAATTTTCTTGATGAGTGGGGATGGCAAAATATAAGCGGAATAAACTTCAACTTTAAACATTAACTTCTCTATCCATAAGAAAAGTAAACTTGTCTTTCGTTATACTTTATTATAGACTCCGCCCAGGGCGGATGTCAGTTTTCGGATTGGACTGACCTTTATAAAGCATGTAATTTCCAACACCCAACACACATTCATGCCACGCAGGTTGGTGTCATTGACAAAATTCCTTCCACTGGCTAACGCCATCGGGAATATCTGAGCTACGGCAGCACGCAGCGGTGCCCGCTGATCATATGAAATGTAACGGTGTCAGACAGAATGGATCTTTACACTCGCCCAGATTCCTGGCATTCCATGCGAGCAACGCCGCCACATGTCACACCTACACTCATGGGAAACGAATGCGACAAGGGCTGACGGCACAAAAGATCAGTGTATTGTCCCCACGTTAGTATTCTGCTGGGCGACTTTTCTGCCCCTAGGCTGGAGGAAAGCTTACAAGAGGCCAGCAAGGACGCAGCCACCAGCTCAGGGTGTAAAGATTCGTCTCTAGTAAAAGCGATGGGGCCACAGGGGATTATTTAAATCTGACCTCTTGCCTTCCCTTCAGTCTTGCACAGTTGCACAGGTTCCTCTCCTGGACTGAAAATTACTTTCTCTGTTTTTCCTGCACACTGTGAGCTTCGCACAGTGTGCATTCGAAGATGCAGCAAGTCAGAGGGCTCCCGCTTCATTTCCTGGCTGGAGGACTTCCAGCATCATCTAGTCCAGCCAGTGGCCAATAAAATTTCTAAACAAGGGGCCAGTTTACTGTCCTTCTGACTTTAGAGGGGCCGAACTGTGGCCAGTGGGAATAGACAATGTCCTGGCATCAGTGGAAGTGAACAATGCCCAGTTTTTGGTGTTAGAGAAATAATGTCCCATTATTGGTGTCCTTGGGAGAAATAGTGCCCCATCATTGGTGACAGTGGGAGGAATAGTGCCCCATCATTGGTGACAGTGGGAGGAATAGTGCCCCATCATTGGTGACAGTGGGAGGAATAGTGCCCCATCATTGGTGTCAGTGGGAGGAATAGTGCCCCAACATTGGTGTCAGTGGGAGGAATAGTACCCCAACATTGGTGTCAGTGGAAGGAATAGTGCCCCAACATTGGTGTCAGTGGGAGGAATAGTGCCCCAACATTGGTGTCAGTGGAAGGAATAGTGCCCCATCATTGGTGTCAGTGGAAGGAATAGTGCCCCATCATTGGTATCAGTGGAAGGAATAGTGCCCCATCATTGGTATCAGTGGGAGGAATAGTGCCCCATCATTGGTGTCTGTCAGTGGAAGGAATAGGGCCCCATCATTGGTGTCAGTGGGAGGAATAGTGCCCCATCATTGGTGTCAGTGGGAGGATTAGTGCCCCATCATTGATATCAGTGGGAGGAACAGTACCCCTTCATTGATGACAGTGGGAGGAATAGTGCCCATCATTAGTGTCAGTGGGAGGAATTATGTTGCACTGTTAATGTCAGTGGGAGGAATGGTGCCCATCATTGGTGTCAGTGGGAGAAATAGTCCCCTATCATTGGTGTTAGTGGGAGGAATAGTGCCCCATTGTTTGTGTCAGTGGTAGGAATAGTGCCCCATCATTGGTGTCAGTAGGAGGAATAGTGCCCAAAGGGCCGGATAAAGGCAAGCAAAGGGTCGCAGTTCGGAGTCCCCTGATCTAGTCCTTTCTTCCGCTGCCTTACTCTCCCTGGCCAAGTAAGGGGCCAAGTCCAACCCCTGAAAAGCAACCCCACACCATAATCCCCCCCCACCACCAAATGATTTGGAAGGGTGGCCCAATACTTTTGGCAATACAGTGTGGATGAGCGAGTTTGGGGTGGAGGAACTAGGCTGGCCTGCACAGAGTCCTGACTTCAACCCGAACATCTTTGGGATGAATTAGAGCGGAGACTGCAAGCCAGGCCTTCTCGTCCAACATCAGTGCCTGACCTCATAAATACACTTTCGGAAGAATGGTCAAACATTCCCATAGACACACTCCTAAACCTTGTGGACAGTCTTCCCAGAAGAGCTGTTATAGCTGCAAAGGGTGGGCCAACTCAATATTGAACCCTACGGACTAAGACTGTGTGTGTGTGTGTGTGTGTGTGTATATATACTGTATATGATACTAGGTCCACTTTAGCATTCTCCACACTGATGTATTCAGCAAGTCTTTCTAAATCAGAGATTGACAATTTCGGTCTCTGCATTCCAGCTTGACCCCTCTGTCCTGGCATCTGACCCCCGAGGTCATGCTGCATCAGTACCGACTATGCCCCAGGGCCGGTCCGGCTTCAGCCCCGCCACGGCCCTTTGAGCTAATCGCACTCTGCAGCCGAAAACGATCCATTGAAAAACTGACATTGTGTTGAAGTCAGCAAGGTCAGCGTCATTGTGGGAGATCATTGTGGTGACAAGCGTCTCTATTCAGGCGGTCGGGTGCCTTTGCCAGGGAACACAAAGCTCGCGCCAAGATTAGTTCAAGATCACAAGGAAGTGTCAATAGCGCTCAATGCGAGGCTTCATCTCACATCCCGTGATTCCCCGGACACCTCTCATCTGCTCATGATGACCAAGGTTACTGGTTGTGTATGGAGTACAGATAGGAATGTTCTTGTGTGCCCTGATCTTCAGAGGCCAATATGTAACAATTTGTATCATTAGATCATTTTAGTATTTCATTGCCGGTCCATATTTTCTATATTTTTTTTATGGATTTGTAGATCATATCAGACATATAATTAGCCAACTTGATAAATGACTGCTGAGGAGAGGGGAGTGGGAGAAGGAGCAGATCGGCTGTGTCTCCTCTCTCATCATTCCGTGGGAGAGAGGAAGGAGGGGAGAGAGAGCCATCAATGCCGGCTCTGACATCACTGGTTGCTAGACGCGAGGAGGCTCTAGCAACCAGTGGCCGGGAGTAGACTCAGGAGGTGGAGGCGGAGCCGGAGCCAGCAACATGGCAGCTCGGTCCATACATGTCCCCTGCATTCCCAGTTTCCATTTTTTTTAGTTGGGGGACACTTAGGGGGCACTGAATAATGTTGGGGGGCCATGGTCCCCTCTGCCCCCCCCTCTAATGACACCACTGCTGCTGAGATAAAATCCTAACCCCTGTAACTGTTACCCCTTTTAGATTGTAAGCTCTATGTACCGGTTTATAACAGTTATAACAGGATAGTACCATGGACATTATTAGTATCAAATTTAAGTTTCAAATGCTGCTTTATGCATTGACATACCTGCTTAGATCCGGTCCATCTAGATAGACCAACACAAAGTGGCACATAGTTACATAGTTACATAGTAGGTGAGGTTGAAAAAAGACACAAGTCCATCAAGTCCAACCTATGTGTGTGATTATGTGTCAGTATTTCATTACATATCCCTGTATGTTGCGGTCATTCAGGTGATTATCTAATAGTTTCTTGAAGCTATCAATGCTCCCCGCTGAGACCACCGCCTGTGGAAGGGAATTCCACATCCTTGCCGCTCTTACAGTAAAGAACCCTCTACGTAGTTTAAGGTTAAACCTCTTTTCTTCTAATTGTAATGAGTGGCCACGAGTCTTATTAAACTCTCTTCTGCGAAAAAGTTTTATCCCTATTGTGGGGTCACCAGTACAGTATTTGTAAATTGAAATCATATCCCCTCTCAAGCGTCTCTTCTCCAGAGAGAATAAGTTCAGTGCTCGCAACCTTTCCTCATAACTAGGGATGAGCCGAACACCCCCCGGTTCGGTTTGCACCAGAACCTGCAAACGGACCGAAAGTTCGCACGAACGTTAGAACCCCATTGACGTCTATGGGACTCGAACGTTCGAAATCAAAAGTGCTCATTTTAAAGGCTAATTTGCATGGTATTGTCCTAAAAAGGGTTTGGGGACCCGGGTCCTACCCCAGGGGACATGTATCAATGCAAAAAAAACTTTTAAAAACGGCCGTTTTTTCGGGAGCAGTGATTTTAATGATGCTTAAAGTAAAAAAAAAAAAGTGAAATATTCCTTTAAATATCGTACCTGAGGGGTGTCTATAGTATGCCTGTAAAGTGACGCGTGTTTCCCGTGTTTAGAACAGTCCCTGCACCAAATGTCATTTTTAAAGGAAAAAATCTCATTTAAAACTGCTTGCGGGTTTAATGTAATGTCGGGTCCTGACTCCTGGCAATATGGATGAAAATCAGTGAGACAAACGGCATGGGTACCCCCCCAGTCCATTACCAGGCCCTTTGGGTCTTGTATGGATATTAAGGGGAACCCCGCACCCAAATTAAAATAAGGAAAGGTGTGGGGCCACCAGGCCCTATATACTCTGAACAGCAGTATACAGGCTGTAGGTTTGTTGTTAAAGGGGTTGTAAAGTTGTTTTTTTTTTTTTTTTAAAATAACAAACATGTTATACTTACCTTCACTGTGCAGCTCGTTCTGCACAGAGTGGCCCCGAACCTGGTCTTCTGGGGTCCCTCGGCGGCTGTTTCAGCTCCTCCCCGCAAGCATTTACCACCTTCATGCGAGCTCCCTCGCACGGTGGTGAGTGCTTGCGGGCGCGCTCCCGTGATACAGCCGGCGGCTATAGCCGCTCGCTGTATCACTCGGCCCCGCCCCCCGGCGCGCCGCGTCATCGGATGTGATTGACAGCAGCGCGAGCCAATGGCTGCGCTGCTTTCAATCCATCCACTGCAGCCAATCAGCGACCAGGCTGAGCTGCAATGAAGCTGACGAGGACGAGGAGCGAAGATTCGAGGCGTCAGGTAAGTAAAATGGGGGGGCTGGGGGCGGCGGTACTGTCAAAAGTTTTTTCACCTTAATGCATAGAATGCATTAAGGTGAAAAAATTTTTACCTTTACAACCCCTTTAAGTAGAATCTCTTTGTAATTTTGAACGGGTACATTTTTAACGTGTTTAGCTCCAGCCAAAAAATCTTTTTTAAGCTTTTTGGAAAACATAGGGAAGGGTTATCACCCCTGTGACATTTGTTTTGCTGTCTTTCCTCCTCTTCAGAAGATTTCACCTCACTTTTTGTCCCAATGGATTGGAAAGCATCAGTGGAAAGGAGAAATGTTTTTCCCATATTAACTCTTACAGGAGAGAATTTCCCTTCCTAGGGGTAGATTTATTCTCACTTCCTGTTGTCTCCTTCCGTTTGCAAGTAGGAGTCGTTTGTAAGTTAGTTGTTTGAAAGTAGGGTCCTGCCCTATATACTCAGCAGAAATTTGGGCCTTAGGTGTTGCTGTGGCCACAACACTGTAAGCCCTCACAGGGCTCTGCTGTGAAATATTAGATCAAGAATTGTAATTACATGCCCCTGTTGAACAGGAGCTGAAAAATTAGGCCTTAGGCACTGGTGCTGGTGCCACAACACTGCAACCCCTCACAGACACTCTAGTTGGAATGCAGGAACGAGCCCTGCTGCAAAGTTTTGCATCAAAAATTGTAATTACACGCCCCTGTTAAACAAGGGCTGAAAAATTGGGCCTTAGGCACTGGTGCTGGTGCCACAACACTGCAACCCCTCACAGACACTCTAGTTGGAATGCAGGAACGAGCCCTGCTGCAAAGTATTGCATCAAAAATTATAATTACACGCCCCTGTTAAACAAGATCTGAAAAATTGGGCCTTAGGCACTGGTGCTGGTGCCACAACACTGCAACCCCTCACAGACACTCTAGTTGGAATGCAGGAACTAGCCCTGCTGCAAAGTATTACATCAAAAATCGTAATTACACGCCCCTGTTAAACAGGGGCTGAAAAATTGTGCCTTAGGCACTGGTGGTGGCGCCCAGAACCAAAAATGCTCTTACAAGCTATCAGCGTGATGATTGAGGAGGAAGAGGATAATTACTCAGGAATAGTCACTCAGCATCAGCATAGGCAGTCTTTGAAGGGATCTGAGATTTCAAAAAAAATTATTCGGTTACATCAGCATCAGGTGCTTGGTAGCTGGTGGTGATCCAAGACTCATTCATTTTTATGAAGGTCAGTCGATCGACCAAGTCAGTGGACAGACGCACCCTGTGATCGGTTACCACGCCTCCAGCAGCACTGAATGTGCGTTCCGAAAGAACGCTGGATGCAGGACAGGCCAGTAGCTCAATTGCATACTGTGCAAGCTCTGGCCAGTGATCCATCCTCAAGACCCAGTAACCCAGAGGATTTTCGGTGGGAAAGGTGTCCAAGTCTGATCTTGCCCCTAGGTATTCCTGCACCATGTAAAACAGACGCTGGCGATGGTTGCTGGAACCAATCATACCTTGGGGCTGCGGACCAAAAAATTGTCTGAACGCATCGGTCAGGCGGCCACCTTCTCCACCGCTCCTTCTTTGACTGACCGAAGCCTCAGCAACACGTTGTCCAGAAACAGGAGTTTGTAACCTCCCAGTCTCTGGGAACGCGTTGCACAGACCTTTCTGCAAGGCCTCCCGAAGATGTTTCATCCTCTGCTCCCTCTGCGATGGCAAGATAAGGTCCGCAACCTTACCCTTGTAACGTGGATCAAGGAGGGTTGCCAGCCAGTATTGGTCCTTCTCCTTGATACCACGAATACGAGGATCCTTACGCAGGCTTTGCAGGATCAGGGAGGCCATGCAGCGTAGGTTTGCTGAGGCATTCGGTCCGGAGTCCTCTGGGTCACTAAGGACGACATGGTCCGCAGCCACCTCCTCCCAGCCACGTACAAGTCCATGTGTTTCTTGGGACTGATCCCTTAAAGACTGCTGCTGATGCTGAGTGCCAGGCTCCACCTCCATACTGACACAATCTTCCTCCTCCTCCTCCTCCTCTTCCTCCTCGTCCTCTTCCTGTGTGATCGGTGGGCACGCAGGAACACTGTCTGGATAAAGGGGGCCTTGAGAGCTAAGGAAGTCCTCCTCTTCCTGCCTCTGTTCTGCCTCAAGTGCCCTGTCCATTATTCCACGCAGCGTGTGCTCCAACAGGTGGACAAGGGGGACAGTGTCACTGATGCATGCACTGTCACTGCTCACCATCCTCGTGGCCTCCTCAAATGGTGACAGGACAGTGCATGCATCCCTGATCATGGCCCACTGGCGTGGGGAAAAAAAACCAAGCTCCCCTGACCCTGTCCTGGTGCCATAGTCGCACAGGTACTCATTGATGGCCCTCTGCTGCGTGTGCAGCCGCTGCAGCATGGCCAACGTTGAGTTCCACCTGGTGGGCATGTCACAGATTAGGCGGTTCTTGGGCAGGTTAAACTCCTTTTGGAGGTCCGTCAGCCGAGCACTGGCATTATATGACCGGCGGAAATGCACACAGACTTTCCTGGCCTGCCTCAGGACATCCTGTAAGCCCGGGTACCTGCCCAAGAACCACTGCACCACCAAGTTAAGGACGTGAGCCAAACAGGGCACATGGGTCATTTGTCCCTGTCGGAGGGCAGAGAGGAGGTTGGTGCCATTGTCGCAAACCACCATTCCTGCCTTAAGTTGGCGTGGCGTCAACCACCTCTGAACCTGCCCCTGCAGAGCTGACAGAACCTCTGCCCCAGTGTGGCTCCTGTCCCCCAAGCACACCAGCTCAAGCACCGCATGGCATCTTTTGGCCTGCGTACTTGCGTAGCCCCTTGAACGACTACGGAGCACCGCTGGTTCCGAGGAAGAGGCCATGGAGGAAGAAGAAGAGGAGGGGGTGGAGGAGAGAGGTGTGTCACAATCATTAGCATTTTGGAGGCGTGGTGGTGGAACAACCTCCAACACTACTGCACCTTGTCCTGCATCCTTCCCAGCTGCCAGCAGAGTCACCCAATGCGCCGTGAAACTTAGGTAACGTCCCTGTCCATGCCTGCTGGACCATGAGTCAGCGGTAATATGCACCTTACCGCTGACCGCCCTGTCCAGTGAGGCATGGACATTGCCTTCCACATGCTGGTAGAGAGCCGGAATCGCCTTCCGTGAGAAAAAGTGGCGTTTGGGTACCTGCCACTGAGGAACTGCACATTCCACAAACTCACGGAAGGGGGCAGAGTCTACCAACTGAAAAGGCAGCAGTTGAAGTGCTAGCAATTTTGCCAAGCTAGCATTCAACCGCTGGGCATGTGGATGGCTGGGAGCAAACTTCTTTCGGCGGTGCAGCAGCTGGGGCAGGGAAATTTGCCTGGTACAATCTGACGTCGGTGTACCAAAATCAGATTGCCCACAAGTACGTGGCTGTGACACACCTAATTCTACACCTTCATTCCTCTCAGTGCAGGTCTCAGAGAGGACTGAAGGTCTAGTGGGGTTGGAAATCTCAGCTGATGAGGAGCAAGCAGAGGTCCTCTTTGTTCTTTGGTGTGGGTCTTTTAGATACGCTTGCCAACGAACTGCATGGCAGGTCAACATATGTCTGGTCAAGCATGTGGTACCCAAGCGGGAGATGTTTTGGCCACGCGAGATACGCTTGAGACATATGTTGCAAATAGCAGCGGTGCGATCTGATGCACTCGTCTCAAAAAAGGCCCACACCAAAGAACTTTTTGAATAACGCGCAGAGACTGCAGCGCCCTTCACATGTGGAGCTTTGGGGTGTGATGCAGTCAATGTGCTGCCCTTAGGCTGGCCCCTGGAGGGCATCCTGCCTCGTTGGTGATGTTCCGCCTCCTCCTCCTCCTCTTCTCTCCTATCAGGCACCCACGTTGAGTCAGTGACCTCATCATCCCCTCCCTCCTCATCACTGGAGCAAACCTGGCAGTATGCTGCAGCAGGGGGAGCATGACTGCCAGATTGCTGTCCTTCTTGGGCACCCCCTCTGTCCGTGCTCGTGTTACTGCCTTCATCGAGCTCAGTATCATCATCAGAGCCTTCCAAACGCTGGGCATCCTCCTGGAGCATGTACCCAACACTGTGGTCAAACAGTTCGAGGGACTCCTCAGGAGGACATGGTGGGGCTAGGGAAGGAGTCACTGATGACATTGAGCCGAGGGAAGAGGCCGCTGCTTTGCCAGACAAAGTACCCTGGGCATGGGTGAGAGAGGATGAGGAGGATGAGGACGGCTTGGTCATCCACTCGACCAAGTCTTCCGCATGTTGCGGCTCAACATGGCCAGCTGCCGAAAAAAAGGCCAAGCGTGTCCCATGGCCACGTGCTGATGAGGATGCACCGTCTCCACGACCAGCACTAGACACAGAGCCTGCTTGCCCTCTCTTATTGGCTTGTGACTGTCTGCCTCTCCTTCTTGGCCTTCCAGACATACTAATGGCCTGTAGCTGCACTAAGCTGGGATATATATATATATATATATATATATATATATATATATATGTACTAATACTGCAGCTAGCAAAATCAACTGCCTGCCTGTAGTATGAGAACACCACCAACCTTCTACAGGTAGCTTTAGCTGAACACTGTGAGGTGGACGCACCCCACTAACTTGTAGGTTTAGCAGAACACTGTGAGCAAGACGCACTGCACTAACTGTAAATAGTCTAGCTGCTTGACTGTGGTACTAATAGGATCAAAAGAACATCAGTAATTTTCTTTAAAATACTGTAACAAGACAAGCCTGCCTGTCAGTAAGAAGATAACAGGAACGGATCTAGCTGAACACTGTGAGCAGGACGCACCCCACTAGCTTGTAGGTTTAGCTGAACACTGTGAGGTGGACGCACCCCACTAACTTGTAGGTTTAGCTGAACACTGTGAGCAGGACGCACCCCACTAACTTGTAGGTTTAGCAGAACACTGTGAGCAGGACGCACTGCACTAACTGTAAATAGTCTAGCTGCCTGACTGTGGTACTAATAGGATCAAAAGAACATCAGTAATTTTCTTTAAAATACTGTAACAAGACAAGCCTGCCTGTCAGTAAGAAGATAACAGGAACGGATCTAGCTGAACACTGTGAGCAGGACGCACCCCACTAGCTTGTAGGTTTAGCTGAACACTGTGAGGTGGACGCACCCCACTAACTTGTAGGTTTTGCTGAACACTGTGAGCAGCACGCACCCCACTAACTTGTAGGTTTAGCAGAACACTGTGAGCAGGACGCACTGCACTAACTGTAAATAGTCTAGCTGCCTGACTGTGGTACTAATAGGATCAAAAGAACACCAGCAATTTTCTTCAGGTAGCTGTAAATACTGTAACAAGACAAGCCTGCCTGTCAGTAAGAAGATAACAGAAACGGATCTAGCTGAACACTGTGAGCAGGACGCACCACACTAGCTTGTAGGTTTAGCTGAACACTGTGAGGTGGACGCACCCCACTTACTTGTAGGTTTAGCAGAACACTGTGGGCAGGACGCACTGCACTAACTGTAAATAGTCTAGCTGCCTGACTGTGGCACTAATAGGATCAAAAGAACACCAGTAATTTTCTTCAAAATACTGTAACAAGACAAGCCTGCCTGTCAGTAGGAATATAACAGGAACGGATCTAGCTGAACACTGTGAGCAGGACGCACTGCACTAAATGTAAATAGTCTAGCTGCCTGACTGTGGCACTAATAGGATCAAAAGAACACCAGTAATTTTCTTCAAAATACTGTAACAAGACAAGCCTGCCTGTCAGTAGGAATATAACAGGAACGGATCTAGCTGAACACTGTGAGCAGGACGCACTGCACTAAATGTAAATAGTCTAGAAGATAACAGGAACGGATCTAGCTAAACTGAATACAGTGTATATATATATATATATATATATGCAACACCTGGGATGCATATATATACACAATACACTTTAAGTGCAGCTAACTGACTGACTGTCCTGCCTAATCTAGCTAACTCAAATGAAATGACACTGTCTCTCTCTCTCTCTAAGCACACCGGAACACACTGCACAGGGCCGCTGTGCAGGCGGCCTTATATAGTGTGGGGCGTGTACTAAATCCCCTGAGCCACAATTATGGCTCTCTGTTAAGGCGGCGCTGTGATTGGCCAAGCATGCGGGTCATAGTGCATGCTTGGCCAATCATCAGCAAGCAATGCACTGCGATGCCGCAGTGAATTATGGGCCGTGACGCGCCACACGAATTTGGCGCGAACGGCCCATATCGTTCGCAATTCGGCGAATGATCGAACAGCTGATGTTCGAGTCGAACATGGGTTCGACTCGAACACGAAGCTCATCCCTACTCATAACTAAGATCCTCTAGACCCTTTATTAGCTTTGTTGCCCTTCTTTGTACTCGCTCCATTTCCAGTACATCCCTCCTGAGGACTGGTGCCCAGAACTGGACAGCATACTCCAGGTGCGGCCGGACCAGAGTCTTGTAGAGCGGGAGAATTATCGTTTTATCTCTGGAGTTGATCCCCCTTTTAATGCATGCCAATATTCTGTTTGCTTTATTAGCAGCAGCTTGGCATTGCATGCCATTGCTGAGCCTATCATCTACTAGGACCCCCATATCCTTTTCCATCCTAGATTCCCCCAGAGGTTCTCCCCCCAGTGTATAGATTGCATTCAGATTTTTGCCACCCAAATGCATTATTTTACATTTTTCTACATTGAACCTCATTTGCCATGTAGTCGCCCACCCTATTAATTTGTTCAGGTCTTTTTGCAAGATTTCCACATCCTGCGGAGAAGTTATTGCCCAGCTTAGCTTAGTATCGTCTGCAAATACAGAGATTGAACTGTTTATCCCATCCTCCAGGTCATTTATGAACAAATTAAATAGGATTGGTCCCAGCACAGAACCCTGGGGGACCCCACTACCCACCCCTGACCATTCTGAGTACTCCCCATTTATCACCACCCTCTGAACTCGCCCTTGTAGCCAGTTTTCAATCCATGTACTCACCCTATGGTCCATGCCAACGGACCTTATTTTGTACAGTAAACGTTTATGGGGAACTGTGTCAAATGCTTTTGCAAAATCCAGATACACCACGTCTACGGGCCTTCCTTTATCTAGATGGCAACTCACCTCCTCATAGAAGGTTAATAGATGGTTTGGCAAGAACGATTCTTCATGAATCCATGCTGATTACTGCTAATGATATCATTCTTATTACTAAAATCTTGTATATAGTCCCTTATCATCCCCTCCAAGAGTTTACATACTATTGATGTTAGGCTAACTGGTCTGTAATTCCCAGGGATGTTTTTTGGGCCCTTTTTAAATATTGGTGCTACATTGGCTTTTCTCCAATCAGCTGGTACCATTCCAGTCAATAGACTGTCTGTAAAAATTAGGAACAACGGTCTGGCAATCACCTGACTGAGTTCCTTAAGTACCCTCGGATGCAAGCCATCTGGTCCCGGTGATTTATTAATGTTAAGTTTCTCAAGTCTAATTTTAATTCCGTCCTCTGTTAACCACGTAGGTGCTTCCTGTGTTGTGTCATGAGGATAAACACTGCAGTTTTGGTTACTGAAGCCCCCCGATTCACTCGTGAATACTGAGGAGAAGAATAAATTCAATACCTTTGCCATCTCCCCATCCTTTGTAACCAGATGTCCTTCCTCATTCTTTATGGGGCCAATATGGTCTGTCCTCCCTTTTTTACTGTTTACATACTTAAAGAATTTCTTGGGATTTTTTTTGCTCTCCTCCGCTATGTGTCTTTCATGTTCTATCATAGCCGTCCTAATTGCACCCTTACATTTCTTATTGCATTCTTTATAAAGTCTGAATGCTGAGGATGATCCCTCAACCTCGTATTTTTTGAAGGCCTTCTCCTTTGCTTTTATATGCATTTTTACATTGGAGTTAAGCCATCCAGGATTTTTGTTCGTTCTTTTAAATTTATTACCCAATGGGATACATTGGCTAATTCCCTTATTTAATATGCTCTTAAAGCAAACCCATCTCTCCTCTGTATTCTTTGTTCCTAATATTTTATCCCAATTTATGCCTTTTAGCAAGGTTTGTAGTTTAGGGAAGTTGGCTCTTTTGAAATTCAGTGTCTTTGTGTTCCCTTCATGTTTCCTATTTGTGTGATTTATACTGAAACTAATTGACCTGTGATCGCTGTTACCTAAATTGCCCCGTATTTCCACATCTGTGATCAGGTCTGTATTGTTGGTAATCAGTAGATCCAGTAATGTTTTATTTCTAGTTGGTGCGTCTACCATCTGACCCATAAAATTGTCCTGCAAGACATTAAGGAACTGGCGAGCCTTAAATGAATGCGCGGTTCCCTCCGCCCAGTCTATGTCTGGATAATTAAAATCCCCCATTATGATAACACTTCCCATCCTTGCTGGTAATCCAATTTGTGATAGGAGATCCGTCTCCACTTCCTCCCTCGGGTTAGGGGGCCTATAGCATACTCCCAGTATTATTTTCCCCTTAGCTTCATCCCTTTGGAGCTCTACCTATAAGGATTCCACCTCCTCACTAGCTCCCTCAGTGATGTCATCTCTCACATTCACTTGTACATTATTCTTGATATATAGGCATACCCCTCCCCCTTTTTTACCCTCTCTATCCTTGCGGTATAGGCATAGGTGTGCGCAGCCTCTTGGATTAGGGTGTGCACCCCAAAGCTCTAATACATATGCATGTGTATATGTACTGATGGTGTCAGTAAAGCAGTGGACAGTTTAATTTTGTTTATTTTATTTTAAAAAAAATAATTTTCTTTTGTAACATTTTTTTGGGGGATGAAATATCAGTGGTCTAAACAGGGGGGAATATGCACCACACAAGGCGATTAGGGTGTGCCCAGGCACACCTGGCACACCCTGTGCGCACGCCTATGGGTATAGGGTATACACTTGAATGTTTGCCAGCCAATCATGAGAGCTGTTGAACCAGGTCTCTGAAATTCCCACAAAATCCAAATCCTCCTTGTACAACAGTATCACTAGTTCACCCATCTTGTCCGCCATGCTCCTGGCATTGGTGAACATGCCACATAGTTTAGACCGGTCGCATATTGTCCTCGTATTGGGTGTTTCAAGATTGCAACTAGGACTTGCTACTATACTAACCTTGTGTTTTTGTGCTTTGGTTAACCTATCACTAATGCCCCCAATACTACCCTCTGGAATATCTTCCGCGCTGGCTATCTCTGTCTCTGGACCCCTCTAACTTTTTGGCCATCTTCATTCCCAGCAGATCTGCACCCTCCTCATTTAGGTGCAGTCCGTCCCTTCTATAGAACCGTTTACCGACTGAGAAGTCAGCCCAGTCCTCCAGGAACCCAAACCCCTCCTTACTACACCAGCTCTTCAGCCACTTGTTTACTTCCCTAATCTCCCTCTTCCTTTCTGGTGTGGCTCGATGTACCGGTAGTATTCCTGAGAATACTACCTTGGAGGTCCTTTTCCTCAATTTAGCACCTAAGTCCTTAAAATCGTTCTTTAGGACACTCCATCTGCCACTGACTTTGTCATTGGTGCCAACGTGCACCATGACAGCCGGGTCTTCCCCAGCCCCTCCCAGTAATCTGTCCACAAGATCCGTGATGTGCCGAACCCGAGCACCCGGTAGACAACATACTGTTCGGCGCTTCAGGTCTTGGATACAGATTGCCCTCTCTGTCCTTCTAAGAATTGAGTCCCCTACCACCAGAATCTGTCTTTCCTTTCCCTTTGCTGCCCCCCCCACTCTCACTGGAGGAGTTCTTCCCCTGGCAGCTAGGAGAGTCCCTCATCTCCAGCAGTGCTGGTCCCTGACTGGTTTCACCAATGTCACTCAATGGAGCGTACTTATTGGGATGCTCCAGTCCTGGATCGGCCTCTCTGGCACTTCCCCCTCTACCTCATAATAGTGAAGTGGAAGGAAAATTATAGTTTTCCAAATTTTTTACAAATAAATATGTGAAAAGTGTGGTGTACATTTGTATGGTGCCCCCCGGAGTCAATACTTTTAGAACCTCCTTTCTCTGCAATTACAGCTGCAAGTCTTTTTGGGGATGTCTCTACCAGCTTTGCACATCTAGAGAGGGACATTTCTGCCCATTCTTCTTTGCAAAATATCTCAAGCTCTGTCAGATTGGATGGAGAGCGTCTGTGAACAGCAATTTTCAAGTCTTGCCACAGATTCTCAATTGGATTTAGGTCTGAACTTTGACTGGGCCATTCTAACACATGAATATGCTTTGATCTAAACCAGGGGTCTCCAAACTTTCTGAACAAAGCACCAATTTACTATCCTTCAGACCTTGAGGGGGCTGGACTGTGGCCAGTGGGAGTAGAAAATCCCTTGGCGTCAATGAGAGTAAAGAATGCCCAATCATTGGTGTCAGTGGGAAAAATAGTGCCCCATTGTTGTTGTCAATGGGAGTAATAGTGCCCCATTGTTAGGGGTCAGTGGTAGGAATCGTGTCCCATTGTTGGAGTAGAAGGAATAGTGCCCCGTCATTGGTGTCAGTGGGAGGAATAGTGCCCCATCATTGGTGTCAGTGGGAGGAATAGTACCCCATCATTGGTATCAGTGAGAGGAATAGTACTCCATCATTGGTGTCAGTGGGAGGAATAGTGCCCCATCATTGGTGTTAGTGGGAGGCATAGTGCCCCATCATTGGTGTCAGTAGGAGGAATAGTACCCCATCATTGGTATTAGTGGGAGGAAGAGTGCCCCATCATTGGTGTCAGTGGGTGGAATAGTGCCCTATCATTGATGTCAGTGGGTGGAATAGTGCCCCATCATTGGTGTCAGTGGAAGGAATGGTGCCTTATCATTGGTGTCAGTGGAAGGAATAGTGCCCCATTGTTAGGTGTTAGTGGTAGGAATTGTGTCCTATTGTGGGTATCAGTGACACGAATCATATCCCATTGTTGGTGTAAAAGGAACAGTGCCCCATCATTGGTATCAGTGGGAAGAATAGTGCCCCATCATTGGTGTCAGTGGGAAGAATACTGCCCCATTGTTGGGGGTCAGCGGTAGGAATTGTGTCCTATTGTTGGTGTAGAAGATATAGTTTCTTGTGTCAGTGGGAGGAATAGTAACCCAAGAGCCCGATAAAGTATACGTATACACTATACATAATTCATTAATATAATATAATAACCTGGACATTTTCTCTTAGGGGTGTACTCACTTTTGTTGCCAGCGGTTTAGACATTAATGGCTGTGTGTTGAGTTATTTTGAGGGGACAGCAAATTTACACTGTTATACAAGCCGTACACTCACTACTTTACATTGTAGACAAGTGTCATTTCTTCAGTGTTGTCACATGAAAAGATAGAAGAAAATATTTACAAAAATGTGAGGGGTGTACTCACTTTTGCATGTCCTATGCACTAGCAGTTATGGATGTGCATCTGGTTAACTGGGTGTAATGGAATGATTTTCATGGCTCCGCCCACGGTCCCGAAATGAGGAATAATCCTCTTATTTTTGGGACATATGATGGAATGAGACACGTGGAATGCCTTCTAGTCTAATGCTGGCCATACACTATACGAAAAATCAGATGAAGTTATATTGTTTCGAACGTTCGGGACGATTTTCTGATAATTAGTGGATGACGAACGATAATCGGGTTTCAACTTTTCAGCCCCGAAAATTCGATTGACAATTTTGAAATATTTTTTATTGAATGAACAAACTTTGTAGGGTTAGTGGCTTTCTCGCACGAGAAAAATCGTTCGATTTTTTTTTTTTTTTCGTGCGCAGGTGCAAGAAGACTTTAACCTGGAAGTAAAATTTGTAATTCGTGATAACACATGGGCGTCGAGAGGTGAATTTTATTTCGTCATTTCCCTTCTAAGGTGACCAAATCGAACGATAAACTGGTTAATTGATGTCCACTGAATGTTTATCTTTCGAAATTTGGTCGCTAAATGATGGTAGTATCTTTTGCCCTTCTAAAAATTCTTACATTTTTTGTTTTTTTTTTCGAAATCGCCATTTTCCGATTTTATTTTTCGTATAGTGTATAGCCAGCATAAGTAATATTGTACTATGCAAAAATGTCTCTGAAACCGAAAATATCTCCTTTTGGTTTTCTGGTTAATCATTAGTGATATGTGTTTGCCCAGCAGAGATAACATTTAATTTATCTTCTGGTCATAGGTGAGTTTCTCCTTTCAACACTGATATGAGCTCAGCCAATCAGAGCTCCTACTGCACCAGTGATGTCAGTCCAACGCTATGAACAAGCATACAGGTGAACAGAGCACAATCGTAACCATATTGATTGGTGTCATATGCAGATCAAAAGTATGACCTTTGACCTGCATATGATATGAATAATAAAATGTATTCTTATTTGACACCTTAGTAAACTAGGTAACCCTTATAAGCCCTAATCTATTTTAATTTAATGTTTTTTTTTTTTTTAAATATCTTTATTGAAACAAAGCACCACAATAAACATCTCCAATCAGGAGAACATTAACATATCCAACGTATATTCCCTTTTTTTACATCTACATCATACAAATTTTAATGTTTATGACTGCCTTGTTTTTTTCTACTTATATTTATAAACAATTAACACATAAAATAAATCAAATAAATAACAAACAAAAAAAAAAAAAAAAGGGGGGGGGCCCGCAGAAACCCCCCTAGCATTAAATCTTGCCTATCTTCCATGAAAGAGAGTGGGAAAAGGAAAAAGACAGCGACAAAAGGAGGAAGGGGAGGGAGAGAGAAGAAAAAAAGGGGGGGGGGAGCCCCCCTTCATGTTTAATTTAGGGATGAACCCTGTATATCTACAATTCCTCATGTAAAAAAAAAAAAAAAAAAAAAAAACATAAGTCCTAATTTTTTTTTTCATTTTTTTTTTTTTTAAATATCTTTATTGAATCAAAGCACCATAATAAACATCTCCAATCGGGAGAACATTAACATATCTCAGCGTATATTCCCTTTTTTACATCTACATCCTAGAAATTTTAATGTTTATAACTGCCTTGTTTTTTTCTACTTATATTTATAAACAATTAACACATAAAATAAATCAAATAAATAACAAACAAAACAAAAAAAAAAAGGGCATTAAATCTTGTCTCTCTTCAATGAAAGAGGGCGTGAAAAGGAGAAAGAAAGTGACAAAAGGAGGAAGGGGAGGGAGAGAGAAAAAAAAAGGGGGGGGGACCCCGCTTCATGTTTAATTAAAGAATGAACCCTATATATCTACAATTCCTCATATGTGAAAAAAAAACAAAAAACGTATAAGCCCTAACTAACTCCTTCCTTCCCTTTTCCCCTTAGCTATTATTTTTAATGCGCCAGTGGTGTCAATCTAACGCCATTACGAACAAGCTTACAGGTGGACAGAGCACAATCAGGATCTCATTGGCATAGCTCCCAACTGGCCCTGATTTGAAGGGACTGTCCCTGATTTGGAGCAATGTCCCTCTATCCCTCATTCCTCCTCATTTTGGTCTGATCTATATAGATGTATATAAAATGCACTTTTTATCTATCAAAAAGTATTTTCCAGCGCTAAACCTTTCATCTGATTTCTAAATTGCTGCATTTGTAAATTCCAAAAGCCAATATAAAGGAATAGTAGTGGTAAAAAGCACTTGTGGGTTTAACCAATCTTGTTTTTTTTTTTTGTACAATTCTCCTTTAAGGGGGCGTAGCAAGGGGCGTGTCCTATGCTTGCATACTTTTGCTGATAGGTGTCCCTTATTCCCATCTCAAAAATGTGGGAGGTATGCTACTACTCCTTCATTTTCCAAAGATTTTTTTGGCCAAAGCAACTTTTCAAACGAACGAAGATCAGACACCCCCCTCCGGTTTGCGGAGTATTATAACTCTTCTTTTGCAGAAAGCCTTTCTTAAAAAAAGAAAGAGTCAACAACGTTTTTAGGATGCATCTTTAAAGCGAAACTTTAGTCGTTTTTTCATCTTTTCATCTATTAAATCTTCTGCCCTTGTTTTTGTTTTAACTTTGGATTTTTTCTGCCAGTAAAAACCTTATACATCCCACTTCCTGTTTCTTGTCTGGTCATTAGCCTAGGCTTATGTCATCATGCACAGCTCTCTCTCTCACTCCCCTGAGAGTTTGCCAGGAAGGGAGGGGGGATGAGTCATAAGAGGGCCAATGAGAGCTGCAGAGCTGGAGGTGTGCCGCTGTGTGTCTGTGCAAATCCAGGAAGTGAACAGGCAGCAGCTTCAGCTGCCCACAGTTAAAATGGATGCAGCCAGACTCAGTGAAGGGAGATTTCTGCAGCATATTTGACAAGTACAGAATCACAGTATATATAAAATAATATGCAAAGTGGTTGGAGGGAAGCTTCAGAATGGCAAAGATGTTTTTATTACAAATTATGGGAGCAGACTGCAGTTCCACTTTAACCACTTCAGCTCCGGAAATTTTTACCCCCTTCCTGACCAGGCCATTTTTTGTGGCACTGCGCCACTTTAACTGACAATTGCGCGGTCGTGCGACGCTGTACCCAAATAAAATGTATGTCCTTTTTTTTCCCCACAAATAGAGCTTCCTTTTGGTGGTATTTGATCACCTCTGCGTTTTTTTTATTTTTTGAGCTATAAACAAAAAAACAATTTTGAAAAACAAACAATATGTTTTACTTTCTGCTATAAAACACATCCAATTAAAAAAAAATCAAAAAATCCAATTTCTTCATCAGTTTAGGCCGATATATATTCTGCTACATATTTTTGGTAAAAACAAAAAATCCCAATAAGCGTCTATAGATGGGTTTGCCCAAAAGTTATAGCGTCTACAAACTATGTAATAGATTTTTTTTTTTTTATTGTTTTTACTAGTAATGGTGGCGATCAGTAATTTTTAGCGAGATTGCGACATTGCGGCGGACAAATCTGACACTAAGTGACACTCTTTGAGGACCAGTGACACCAATACAGTGATCAGTGCTAAAAAAAATACACCGACACTGTATAAATGACACTGGCAGGGAAAGGGATTAACATCAGGGGCGATCAAAGGGTTAAGTGTGCTCCTAGGGGGTGTTTTCTAACTGTGTGGGGGATGGATGCATTGGAGGAAAAGAGAGATCCGTGTTTCAGCTTAGCTGAAACACAAGATCTCTCTTTTACTCCCTGACAGAACAGAGAGGTCTGCTCTGTTTACATAGGCAGACCGCCGTTCTGCCTTTCCTCCGAACGTTTGTGCGCCCCCAGATCGCCCTGCCGCAGTATATATGTGGTGGTCCGGAAGCGGTTTAAGTGTTACTAAACTCAGGACCCTGCATTCACTATATCGGGTCCCCCACAGTACCCAGAACATGAAAATGCAATTAATTTAGTAAATAAAAAAAATGCTAAATACCTTTTCTCATCAGCAGTATATAGCAGTCTTGTGACTTCTATCAGTGTATGGTTAAAGCTTGTAGGAGGAGTTTTCATTCTACTCTGACTGTCCTATGAGGCCGCAGGACCCCTGACCCTCTGTCCGGACAGTTCTTTTCGGCCCTGTGCTGATCACATCCACTCTCCCAAAAAAACAAACTCTATCAATGCACACCAAACTGAGCATGTGCTCAAGGCTTTGTTCTATCAGCAGATTTGGGACAGTAAAAGAAGGGGAGAATCAGAGAAGGCAGGATCAAGCAGCCTTTATTACACAATGCGGAGGATTAACCCCTTAGGTCCCACAGTGAGTATAACAAGCATGCTTTATTGCGTATTCAGACTGATTTTACTGTTGTGGGTTTAGTAACACTTTAACCACTTGCCGACCGGCTCACGCCGATATAGGTTGCCAAAGTGGCACGGGTGCGCAAAACTACATACCCGTACGTCACTCCGTCATCGGCGGCTAGCAGGCGCGCGTGCCGCGGGAGCGTGCCCGCGGGTCCCGCGGACTTGATGTCTTCCGGTGGCCCGCGATCGTGGCACGGAAAGGGCAGAATGGGGCGATGCCTATGTAAGCAAGGCATTTCCCTGTTCTGCCTAGCAACATGACAGGGATCTACTACTCCCAGTGATCAGGAGCAATGATCTCTGTCATGTTCTAGTGAGCCTATCCCCCCTACAGTTAAAACACGCTGAGGGAACACACTTAACCCCTTGATCGCCCCCTAGTGTTTTAACCCCTTCCTTGCCAGTGACATTTACACAGTAATCAGTGCATTTTTATAGCCCTGATCGCTGTATAAAAGGCCAATGGTCCCAAAATAATGTCAAAAGTGTCCGATCTGTCCGCCGCAATGTCGCTGTCACGATAAAAATCGCAGATCGCCGCCATTACTAATAAAAATAATAAAAATGCCATAAATCTATCCCCTATTTTGTAGACGTTATAACTTTTGCGCAAACCAATCAATATACGCTTATTTACGCTATTTTTTTTTTTTTTACTCAAAAATATGTAGAAGAATACATATTGGTCTAAACTGAGGAAGAAATTTGTTTTTTTATATATATTTTTTGGGATATTTATTATAGCAAAAATTAAAAAATATTGCTTTTTTTTTCAAAATTGACGCTATTTTTTTGTTTACAGCGCAAAAAATAAAAAACGCAGAGGTGATCAAATACCACCAAAAGAAAGCTCTATTTGTGGAAAAAAAAAAGGACATCAATTTTTTTTTTGGGTACAACGTCGCATGACCGCACAATTGTCAGTTAAAGCGGCGCAGTGCCGTGTCGCGAAAAACGGCTTGATCAGGAAGGGGGTAAATCCTTCCGGGGCTGAAGTGGTTAAAGCTATAATACATTTTTTTTTTTAAATTATTAAAATAACATACATGTTATACTTACCTGCTCTATGCAATGGTTTTGCACACAGCAGTCCCGATCCCCTTTTCTGGGGTCCCCCACTGGTGCGTCAAGCTCTTCTTCTTTGCAAGTGCCCCCCCACCCCCCCCCATGGAAAGCCACTCTGCGGGCTCGCTCCTGAGCCACCCTGTCTTCGTCTATTGACACAGAGCATACAGCAAGAATAACAGCCCCACCAGGACTTTAAGGGCAGTTATTCAATTATTTAATCCTGTATTTCGCTGACTACAGTCACCATTTTAAGAAGTTTCAATAAAAACTCTTGATTTTACTTTCCATACTTTATTACCTGGTCTGACAACTGCCCCAGTAGGGCTGTTCTTCTTGTTGTATGTTGATCACTATGTGATGTGGCAGTCAGTCTCCAATTCCCTACAACCCCTAGCTTGTCTTTTTTAATTCTATTGACGGAGAGTGGGCGGCTGGGCCCTGCTCCTCTCACCCTGCTGCCGCTTCCCCTGCCACTAGTACCAGCAATTACTGGCTGTCAAAATGACAGTCGGGAATTGCTTTGTATTATACAGCAAGAGTAGCTTTCAAACTGCAACCTCTCCTGTGCAAAATGACAGTTGCAGATGGTCTGCAAGTTCTCATTGAGTAAATACAATGTAACAATGTATTTTTATGTATGTATTCATTGTAGAGTGGTACCTTGGATTACAAGCATAATTCGTTCCAAAAGAATGCCTGTAATTCAAAGCACTCGTATATCAAAGCGAGTTTCCCCATAGGAAATAATGGAAACTCAGATAATCCGTTCCAGTGGCACTGGAGAGCACCCAGAGCCACCTGGATGCACTCAGAGAGACTCCGAGACACTCGGGAACGGAGTTTTTACGAGTGTTTTCGAGTGTTTTCGAGCAGCTCTGGACGGCTCCGAGTGTCACCGCCGCCCCGACACCTCTGGCCAATTGCGGTACTGCACATCCCAGAGGCTTGAATCCTGCTGGTTTTGTGAGACAACGCTGTCAAACCGAGTCAGGATTTTTTTTTTAAAGTAATAGCTTGCATTACAAAACGCTCGTACACCGCGTTACTCGCAATCCGAGGTATTACTGTATTTATTATTTCATTTTACATGTAATAGATGATCTTTCATCTGCATATGACAGCAGTTAAAGAAACTTTACAGGTAAAATAAATAAATAATAACTGCATGTAAAATTCCAACATGCTGGTTAAACCCAAGTCAATTGATGGATCGACCTGGGTACAATCACCCTGCCCATAGATGGATCGAATGGCCGCTGAAGCTGATAAGATTCAAACCATCTAAGCTTTGCTTTACAGCAGATTGCTAGAGGCTGATACCAAGTCAAATTCAGCAATTAAAACAAATACATTTCATAAAGTTAAAGTGAATACAGAGCTGTATTATTTTGTGTCTTTTATATCTGTTTAAAAAAAAAACTAGTAAGGCAGGGCTACAACCCCTGTCAGTTCCATTGGGGAGATTTCTCTTCATTTCCTGCCCCAAAGCCAAAACAGGACATAAGGGGAAATCCATTCAAAGTAAGAAGATCCCTGGCTGTTACCAGAACTAGTGTCCCCATTGGAAGAATTCCCTTCTATTCCTGGGCTGGTGACAACCCAAAAGGTTTTCATTTTCTTTCACTTTCGCTTTCAGTGATAATGGTAAACGGGACAAATAGGGTGAATCTCCTTAGAGACAGCACAAAAAAAAAAAAAAAAAGAGATTTGCAAATTGTTCCTTGAAATAAAAAAATCCTTCTATCACCTGACCTCCCCCTTCACTCGGGGAGACATTTATAGCACAACACACATATGATACGGCATGATGTGTCATAAAAGCAATTAAAAATCCTCGTTTTATACACAGTGTCACCGCCATATGTGACTGGCAGACATTCAGGTCCCCGGGGAGCTGTTATTGCAAAATGTTTCCTTATCTGGATGGATGAAAACGAGCCTTTCCCATCGCAAAAAGAAAAAAAGAAATTGTGTTACCGAATTCAGGTTGTAACGTTTTCTATTGGTGGGGACCGATATATTTATTACTTTGCTATCCTAGCACAGGGGGTCCCCAGACTTTCTAAAGGCCAGTTTATTGTCTTTCAGATTATAGGGGGGGGGGGGGCCGGATTGTGACTAGTGGGAGTAGAAAATGCCTGGGACTGGCAGGTAAGTAAAAGTAAAAAAAAAAAAAATGCCTGTGGTCAATAGGAGGATGAATAGTGTCCCATCATTGGTATAAGTGGGAGGAATAGTGCCCCATCATTGGTGTCAGTGGGAGGAAAATTCCCCCATCATTGGTATCAGTGGAAGGAATAGTGACCCATCATTGGTATCAGTGGAAGGAATAGTGACCCATCATTTGTGCCAGTGGGAGGAAAATTCCCCCATCATTGGTGTCAGTGGGAGGAATAGTGCCCCATATTTTGGTATCAGTGGGAGGAATAGTGCCACATCATTGGTGTCAGTGGGAGGAATAGTGCCCCATCATTGGTGTCAGTGGGAGGAATAGTGCCACATCATTGGTGTCAGTGGGAGGAATAGTGCCCCATCATTGGTATCAATGGGAGAAATAGTGCCCCATCATTGGTATCAGTGGAGGGAATAGTGCCCCATCATTGGTATCAGTGGAGGGAATAGGGCCACATCATTGGTATTAGTGGAGGGAATAGTTCCCCATCATTGGTATCAGTAGGAGGAATAATGCCCCATTTTTGGTGTCAGTTTGAGGAATTGTGCCCCATCATTGACGCCAGTAGAAGGAATAGTGCCTCATTTTGGTGTCAGTGGAAGGAACAATGCCCCATCTTTTATGTCAGTGGAAAAAATAGTGCCCATTTGTTGGTGCCAGTGGAAAAAATAGTGCCCAATGTAGTAGCCGGCTTGAGTCAGAAGTAATTATGTAAGCATCTCCTTTCTCCAGCGTGGTCGGATAGCAAGGGGGGGAAGGTGGGCGAGCTACCTGACCACGCTGGAGCAGAGTACCGTCATTCACAAAGACACAAGCCCACAACAACACCCATCAGCAGCTGCTACAATAGTCTCTCTTGTTCAGATATCCGACCGTGCTGTTCAGCATCCACAGCATATATTTTACCGAAAACAAATGTCCACTTGGTCCCCGGGGGGGATTTATCAAAACTTTGTAACTTCCGGTGAGATGTTTTCTTTAATTTCAGCTACACGTTAGGTTATTACAGCCCCCGAGCTGCCCCCCACCTTGCACAGTCCATCCCCATAGAAGTACCCACTCAGCTTGGTGACTCACCCAGATAATGTGCTGGTGAGGAGGCCGACCAAAACTATATTTAAGAAACAGTTTACAGTCATGTCTGGCGCTCATCAGAAGATGTTATCATGTCAGATCTAGAAATAACTTGTCCGGGAATTCAAACTATTCAGATTCTGCTACTCCTCTGACTTCTGCTGCCAATACTCAGCATTTTCCTTTTCCTTGTTCTATAACACAGAGGGTCTGATTTGTCTAAGTATCTGAAATAAGAACTGTGTGTGGTGCCTTAGTATACAACCAATAAACATTCTTCAACTATATTTTTAAAGCACATGTCTGAACTCCAATCATTGCTATAAAATGCCTTGATGGGTGGGTGTCAGCCTGGAAGAGAGGGCATTCCTGAGCAGACTGCATTTGCATGCCGACCTCCCTCGGTAGCATCCACATTTGATGCTCAGCCTCAAAAGAATTTAAATCTAATGAATGAAGGGGACGGGCCAGAAATGGTCAGGAGGAAAGGGCTAGATGACCATGGAAGTCCTCCAGCTCTATCTTTGCTAATGCACAGCGAGAAGCACTGTCTGTCCATAACAGAAAAGGGTGTTGGCTATAGGCTCACTTTAAAACAGAGGTGGTACAGGCAATTAATTATTCTGGTGTGGTTCATTTTTATTTTTTTATATCCTCTAAGGTTATGAAGAATGCAGAGTGACATAAAAGGGACACACTCCTACATAAACATCCAACAAGCATGCCTGGCAAGCTTTGACCGGTACAGCTTGTAAGTCTGTTTATAAAAAATAAAAAAAATAAAGTTGCTTTCAAATAAAAACAATAAAAATTAAATCAAATAAATAATACAAAATAAATGTATAAATGATAATAATAATAATATTAATAGTAGTAGTAGTAGTAGTATAGTAGTAGTAGTAGAACAACAATAATAATATTCTTTTTTTTAAATGTATTATTTTATTATTTTTTTTTTTAATTTAAAAAAAAATGAATACAATAAAATAAAAGTAGTACAAAAAGTAAAAAAAAAATTAAAAAAAACAGTAGGAACTGTTATACTATCTATTATTATTATAAATGTTATTATTATTATTACACATATAATTAGTACAGCCTGTATGAGATGTTTATTTATAAATAAAAGTTTGCTTACAAATAAAAACAATAAATAAAAGAAATAATTAAAAATACATTAAAAAATGTATATTATTATTATTTTTATTGTAACAATACTATTACTACTAATACAACTACTACTACTAATATTATTATTATTATTATTATCATTTTAGATGCATTTTTTATTATTTATTTTATTTCATTTTTATTGTTTTTATTTTTATGTAATCTTTTATTTATAAATAAACATCCAATTCAGGCTTTACTAATTATATGTGTAATGTTAAAAAAAATAATATTAATAATAGATGGTATAGATGAAACAATTTTTTACTGTACTATTTTATTTTATTTTATTGTATTTTGTTTTAGTAGTAGCATTACAACAATAACAATAATCATCATTTTAAATGTATATTTTATTGTTTTTCTTTTGTATGCAATATTTTATTTATAAATATGCATGTAATACAGGCTGTACTAATTATATGTGTATTAATAATAACATAATAATAATAATAAAATAATAATACTAATAATAATAATAATAATATTAAAATAATAATAATAGATAGTATAACAATTCATATTATTTATTTTATTTTTATCATTATTATTATTGTTGTTGTTGCTGTTGTTGTTTTGTTTTGTTATTAATAAAAATACTAATAATAATGATAACATAAATGTTAATAAAATAAAAATTAATAAAATTAAAATTTTGAAAAACAAAAAAAGAATAAGAACTATTATACGTTCCCTTTAAGACTCTTGGGCTGCCTGTCTTTAGGAACATCCTCGGAGTGTCACCTTGCCCTTTACTACCATCATCTCACACCCACCTCCCGATAGGGAAATCTAGACTTCTTCCTGTCTGACCACCTCCGTGTTGTTTGAGTTGTTGAACAGGTGGAGTCGGTTTCACTTTCTGCTGCTGAGTTTCATCGAAATCAAGTCAGCCGCGTCTTTGGTTGGCCTAGTGACACTTTACTGTATGTCACCTCCAGTCCTGACTCAGGAGAGGTCACCCGTTATATTACAGGAACCTAATTATGTTGTTATTCAATTTTTTTTGCCTAGAGTAGCAAATAAATAGATACAAACTGTCAGGGCCGGAGTGATTATTATACACTATATTACCAAAAGTATTGGGACGCCTTCCTTTACACACACATGAACTTTAATGGCATCCCAGTCTTAGTCCTTAGGGTTCAATATTGAGTTGGCTCCGCCCTTTGCAGCTATAACAGCTTCAACTCTTCTGGGAAGGCTGTCCACAAGGTTTAGGAGTGTGTCTATGGGAATGTTTGACCATTCTTCCAGAAGAGCGTTTGTGAGGTCAGGCACTGATGTTGGACAAGAAGGCCTGGCTCGCAGTCTCCGCTCTAATTCATCCCAAAGGTGTTCTATCGGGTTGAGGTCAGGACTCTATGCAGGCCAGTTAAGTTCCTCCACCCCAAACTCGCTCATCCATGTCTTTATGGACCTTGCTTTGTGCACTGGTCCAAATATCCTGGTGGAGGGGGGATTATGGTGTGGGGTTGTTTTTCAGGGGTTGGGCTTGGCCCCTTAATTCCAGTGAAGGGAACTCTTAAGGCGTCAGCATACCAAGAAATTTTGGACAATTTCAAGCTCCCGACTTTGTGGGAACAGTTTGGGGATGGCCCCTTCTTGTTCCAACATGATTGCGAACCAGTGCACAAAGCAAGGTCCATAAAGACATGGATGAGCCAGTTTAGGGTGGAGGAACTTAGAGAGTCCTGACCTCAACCCAATAGAACACCTTTGGGATGAATTAGAGCGGAGACTGCAAGACAGGCCTTCTTATCCACATCAGTGCCTGACCTCACAAATGGGCTTCTGGAAGAATGGTCAAACATTCCCATAGACACACTCCTAAACCTTGTGGACGGCTTTCCCAGAAGAGTTGAAGCTGTTATAGCTGCAAAGGGTGGGCCAACTCAATATTGAACCCTACGGACTAAGACTGGGATGCCATTAAAGTTCATGTGCGTGTAAAGGCAGGCGTCCTAATACTTTTGGTAATATAGTGTACATTGGTGTTATGCTTAGGTCCTGAGGAAGACGAGCTTGTGCCTCTTCAAAATATAATCTTCACTGTGCGTTCACCTTTCAAAACCCGTGAGTGCCGCTCTCGCTTTTGGATTGTTATAATACTTATATATTGTTCTTACAAAGGTATTTGGCAAAACCCAAAACCACATGTAACATGAGGAGAGACCCACCCTACGTACTGAATACAGGGAAATGTTCATACATCAGTGCCCTGATGAAGAGGGTCCACCCTCGAAACACGTAAACCAGGAAGCAGTAACTACCTATTGCTAAACGGGTTCAACAGTTGAACATTTTCCTCTATCCAGTGTGTTGAGCAGGTCTCCTCTTGGGTGGATGTCGGGTTTGCTCACACCAGGTGCGGTGCGGGAACACGCTGCCTTTTGCAGATGTCCACACACGTGCATTCGCGCCATCCAAAATGCACGAACAAAAATTGTGCCTGCATCCATTGGTGGTGTATCCATTAAGGGCGCACGGGCGCCGCCCCCTCTGTCACGCCACCCCCCTCTATGTATCATAGATAGATTCATGCATTACATGAATCTATCCATGGCCGCTGCCACCCCCTATTCAGGCGTCCGGCCCGTTTTCAGGCGCCGGGCGCCTGAATTACAGCAGCGGGGGGGGGTGTTTTTGAAGCACTTGATTAGAGCCATAGGCTCTAATATGCTTCAAAAAAGGTGGACTGTGAGCGCAGAGCATTGCGCTTGCAGTCCACCCAGATGTGATAGAAAAACAAATTAATATTTGCTTTTCTAACACTGAATATCCTCTCTGCCAATCAGGGAGCACGGATCTAATATCCATCACCTGATAGGCTGAAGGCACAGGTGCCCCTATTGGAAGCCTAACAGAATGAGAAGAGAGGCACGGAGGACAGCATGGAGGACACAGGAGCCGTCCCACAGCTCGCCGTCGTCACCCACTGCCTGACCCGCCACTAAGGTGGGGTAAGTGCCGGGCAGACAGCGGGCGGGCGGGGGGCACAGTGGCGGCATTTGTTGGGCACAAGTGGCGGCATATGATGGGAACAAGTGGCTGCATTTGATGGGCACAAGTGGCTGCATTTGATGGGCACAAGTGACTGCATATGATGGGCACAAGTGGCTGCATTTGATGGGCACAAGTGGCTGCATTTGATGGGCACAAGTGGCTGTATATGATGGGCACAAGTGGCTGTATATGATGGGCACAAGCGGCTGCATATGATGGGCACAAGTGGCTGTATTTGATGGGCACAAGTGGCTGTATTTGATGGGCACAAGTGGCTGTATTTGATGGACACAAGTGGCTGTATATGATGGGCACAAGCAGCTGCATATGATGGGCACAAGTGGCTGTATTTGATGGACACAAGTGGCTGTATATGATGGGCACAAGCGGCTGCATATGATGGACACAAGTGGCTGTATATGATGGGCACAAGTGGCTGCATTTGATGGGCACGAGTGGCTGTATATGATGGGCACAAGTGGCTGTATATGATGGGCACAAGTGGCTGTATATGATGGGCACAAGTGGCTGTATATGATGGGCACAAGTGGCTGTATATGATGGGCACAAGCGGCTGCATATGATGGACACAAGTGGCTGTATATGATGGGCACAAGTGGCTGTATTTGATGGGCACAAGTGGCTGTATATGATGGGCACAAGCGGCTGCATATGATGGGCACAAGTGGCTGTATATGATGGGCACAAGTGGCTGTATTTGATGGACACAAGTGGCTGTATATGATGGGCACAAGCAGCTGCATATGATGGGCACAAGTGGCTGTATTTGATGGACACAAGTGGCTGTATATGATGGGCACAAGCGGCTGCATATGATGGACACAAGTGGCTGTATATGATGGGCACAAGTGGCTGCATTTGATGGGCACGAGTGGCTGTATATGATGGGCACAAGTGGCTGTATATGATGGGCACAAGTGGCTGTATATGATGGGCACAAGTGGCTGTATATGATGGGCACAAGTGGCTGCATTTGATGGGCACGAGTGGCTGTATATGATGGGCACAAGTGGCTGTATATGATGGGCACAAGTGGCTGTATATGATGGGCACAAGTGGCTGTATATGATGGGCACAAGTGGCTGCATTTGATGGTACAGTAGCTGCAATTGACATTTTTTTTTCAGTATTTTTCCATTTGTTTGCGCCCCCCCAAAAATTTTGAGCACCAGCCGCCACTGCCTGCATCTTTTATACACATTACATGCACATACAGCTGCCGATTGCTGTCCTTAAATGCAATACGCATCCTCCTGCAAAAATGCATGGGCACTCAAACGCACCTCCTAGCTGATCCTAGTCCCATGATTCCAAAGGCAGTAAAGCCAGGCAAAAAGAATTTTCAGACCGGTCACCAATAGCAGCCTCTTTAGGGACATTGGAATGACTGTAGACTGAAGCAGGGGTCATAGTTACATAGTTACATAGTTACATAGTTATATAGTCGGTCGGGTCGGTCACATTCCTCTGGTGGAGAAGCGGCCGCGGCGTTGCCGTGTAATTCAGAGACATTTTGAAGCTGGAATTAGAGGGAAATTAATGAGCTTGGAACGCGGAGTGTGTCAGCGGAGATGCCAGGATTTTGGCTCTGATAATCTGTTATTGCACTTCTCTTGTCAACAGCCGCCTGGATGAGAACAGAGCGCCCAGGATTCATAAATACCACCAATATATCATGGACTGCAATCTGTAACCATCCAATTAAAGGAGCGGGAGACTGGATTCACACACAACGCGCGGTATACGTGTGTCCGGGTGCGTCACCATTTATTCTCAAATACCCCACTGCAGATCTATATATATACGGTGCCCTTTAGCACACCGCACAGATGTGAGTCCTCTGTGTGTGTCATTGCATTGCACTACATTGGCCAGGAATAATTCAGATATAAACGCTTGTTAGCGCATGTGCACTAGGGCTAGGTTCACGCCTTTATGCATCAGAAACAAGCTCATAATTTTCCCAACATGCAGAGAAACGAGCTGCTCTTTAGCGGTGCCATTAAAAAACACTTGAAGCCTAATGTACATATACCAGGGGCGCAGCATGAAATCAGTGGGCCAGTGTGCAAGATAAAAAGTGGGCCCTAGGCAAGGAAAAAAAAATGTGGCGCGCTAAGCGCGCCGTGGCTAATATTGGGCGTGGCTCAATGGGGTGTGGTTTAATAGAATCTGAGATGACTTACATAGTGCAGAGTGCAGTATGGTGGGCTTTGGTGAGATATCTCCCCTTTGAGACAGAGAAAGGGACTGAGGACACCAATTCCTCAATCCCTTTCTCTGCAGCCTCAGCATTGAAGATGAATGGACAGGAGACAGAGGTTCCTATTCATTCATAAACTGAAGCAAAGTAATAGCTTACTCTGCTCAATTATTACAGGACACAGGAGCGATCGATAGTGAACACTCTCTATGTCTAATTCAGAAAAGGAAGGGGCCAGTAAATGGCATTTACCGGCCCCTTCCTCCGCTCTCCATCCTGACAGATCCCCCGACAGCTGGCGGGAGAGGAGAGGAGGGAAGCCGACTGCGAAGGGACGTGGGGGGTCGGAGAAGGAGTACACAGGGGGCCGGAGGAGAAGTGGGGGCAGAGGAGGAGGAAAACGGAGGCTGTGAACACAGAGAACAGCCGGGGATGATCGGTGCTGCGGGAGGGACAGCTGTAAGTACGGAGAGGAGGAGAAGCGGCTGTCAAGCCATGCAGGGAGATCGGTGCTTACAGCTGTCCTTCCCGCTGCACCAATCATCCCCAGCTTTAAACTAGAGGACCATCCATGTGTGCAGTGTGGGTCACAGTGCCCCACCCCCCCCTCGGGGGACCGTGTGCAGTGAACACTCTGCACACATAGATGCTACGCCTCTGAAATATACTGTACGTTGCAGCTTTCAAGCGGTATACCAGGATGATCCAAACTAAAATTACAGGTGCCGCTCAAGGCTCCACCAGGTCCTCCTATGTAGTAACCACTTGGTGTACAGCCAAGGACAGAGCTTGTCCCAGCTCTAGACATCTAATGGAAAAGGAAAAAGTCCTGGAAGCCACACATATCTGCAAAACCCCCCGAAAAAAGGTGTATGACAACCTCAGCCCCGCCTCCAACCAGGCCACGCCCCCACACCCAGACTCCAACCAGTTCACGCCCCCACACCTGAGGTTGAGGTTGTCTCCACAACTGAGGGCTGAGGTTGCCATTCACCTTCTTACGAGATTTTGCAGAGATGTGCAACTTTCAGGACTTTTCCATTAGATACCGGGGATGATGGCTGCAGCTACAGGCATTGTCTTTTTTGGTAAAAGCCATCCGAGTGGCTAATTAGCAGCTAGATTGCTCCTCCCGCCGGTGCTTCTCCAGGATCTCCGTCCTACTGGAGAACCTGGAACTAAAGCAGGCGGTTCCGCCGGCTTAACACAGAGCCGATGGAGGACCGGAAGGCCTCCGGTGAGCTCTATGGTATAGGAAACTGGAAACAACGAGTACTGTCCCTCACTTCCGGTTTCCCCGGATATAAACGGCACCATTTTTCAATCTTGAAAGCATTGAATTTGACCGATCTTGGTGTGATAAGATGCTTTTAAGGCAGAGAAGACATCTGGGGTCTAATAGATCCCAGATCTCTCCATAAAGAGTACCTGTCACTGCCTTTTGCTGTCACAAGTGATGTTTACATTACTTTTACCAGCAACAAAAGTGATAAAAAATTAAAGCAAGTGTAAAAATAAAAAAATAAAACAACACACCGTGCTCGTGTGCAAAGGCAAACGCACATGTTGGTGCCGCACACAGGACTGCCTTTAGAAATCACGGGGCCCCATACAGCCTACCTGACAGCCCCCCTCCCCTGAATTACAATTTTTTTTTTTTTAATTACAATTTTTACATCTATTTTTCAATGTTTAAAATTAATTTTATTTATTTATTAATTTTTTTTTAACATTTAAAAAAAAAAAATTCCAATTTGTTAAAGGGGGGTTTGGATGAAATATCAGGGGTCTAAACAGACCCCTGACATCTCACCTTTCAGACAAAGAAAAGAAATGGAGAACACAGATTCTTCTCTGTAGCCTCAGTTGCACTGAAGATGAATGGACAGAGACAGAGGCTCCTCCCCATTCATAAACGGAAGCATAGTAAACACAGTTTACTATGCTCAGTTATGAATGGACACAGGAGAAATCCGTACCAACCACTCACTGTGTTCAATTCAGAAAAAAAAAAATTTACCAGCCCCTTCCCCCACTCTCCATCCACCTATGCAGCATCCTGTGGCAGAGGGAAGGCGGTGGCGATGCGGGGGGGGGGGGGGCGGCGGGCACACAGTGGGGAATCAGATATGGGCAGCCCAGGGAGGGGAATCAGTGCAATGGGACGGGAGGACAATTACAGAACGATGAACTGTGTCAGTGTCTCTCCCTCCAGCAGTTGAAAGCCAGCGGGAGGGAGAAGGGGAGAAATCAGCTTTTAGCTGCTGGAGGGAGAGACACTGACACAGTGAATTGTTTTGTAATTGCTCTCCCATCCCGCTGCACTGATCCTCCTGCTTTTTAGGCCCCAATGTGTGCCTGGGCCCCCTACAGGTACCCCCCTATTGGCGGCCCTGCCCGCATGCATACACAAATGCTGATTGCACCACACATGTGAGGCATTGCCGAGAACGTCAGAGCAAGAGCAATAATTCTAGCACCAGAGCTCCTCTGTAACTATAAACAGGTAACCTGTAAATGCTTATAAAGCATTGCCTGTGATTTTTAAATATTGTAGTTTGGCACAATTCCACAAGCGTGTGCAATCTTAAAGCGTGACATGTTTGGTATCTGTTTACTCGGCGTAACACCATACTTTATATTTTACAAAAAATGGGTATTATACTGTACTTGTGTGCATAAAAAATTCATTAAAGTGTATTTTTTCTCCGAAAATTGAGTTTGAAGAATCGCTGCACAAATACCGTCTGACATAAAAATATCCACCATTTTATTCTCCAGGGCCTCTGTTAAAAAAAATATAATGTTTAAGTAATTGTCTAGCTGACTTTTAAATGTAAACAAAAAGTGTCAGAAAAGACCTGGTCTTTAAGTGGTTAAGTTCTCATGCACACTAGACGTCTCTGTCTCTCCTAGACGCCTTTGATTAAAAATAAATAACTGTTTTTGATACACAGTGCTTTAGCAAACGAAATTTCATCCATATATCCGTCAATTTAACGTGCACATAAGTGTGAGCAGAGCCTAAAGGAAAAACGTAACATAATCAACATATTATTTCTGAGAATCCACTGAATGATTCTCTGTTGCATGCTCTATAGGACTGTGCGAAGGATGCCCACCAGGGGGCAGAAACAGGAAGTACTCCTGGCAACTCCCTGGGTGTCACCGGGACAGGAAGTGAGGGGAAATCTTTCCTGTGGGGACACCGATGGCAATAAATATCTGACAAAATTTCTAAACCATTCCTGCTCTATGCAGCACTGACAGAAAAAAAACACCTTTGGCTGGAGTTCTACTACAGAATTGTTCCTCCAGGCAGAGCACTGGGCAGCATGCTGTAATGCAGGGGTAGGCAACCTCGGCCCTCCAGCTGTGGTGAAACTACAAGTCAGATGAGACATTGCAAGACCCTGACAATCACAGGCATGACTCCTAGAGGCAGAGGCATGATGGGATTTGTAGTTTCACCACAGCTGGAGTGCTGAGGTTGCCTACCACTGCTGTAATGCAACCTGAATGCTACAAAGGTGTTGGGTGCATATGTGACCTAGACTGATGCTTAAAGCAGATATCACACAAATAAAGGTGACCTGTCATGAGCTTATTCATTAAAACATTGCAAGGAGCGAAGCACTAATCAAAAGCAAAGTTCAGCAAGCGTGAATTCTGATTGGTTACTACTTTTTCCTCCTTTTACTGTACAAACCATCAAGTCTTTAAAAAGTTAATGGAACATTTATTTGTAATAATTTCAGACAAGGTTCTAAGCTTAAAAGGTCATCTATCACAAGCAAAACATGGAAAAATGACAGTTCACAAATCAGATAAGGGATGTGATTTCTGTTCAGACTGTCCCATCAGGAATAACCTTAAACAGTGATAATAAATACAATATATGTGTTTTGTGAATCATTATTGGCAGCGTCCAGAGCCTCCATCTCCATCCATACAGAGCCGGACATTAAAGCAGATTGCACATTGATTTTCCACTACTCAACAACGACCTACAAATACTAAATTCTACAATCGTGTAACAGCAAATCCTACGACCTGTGATCTTAATTGTGACAGGTGAAAGAATTGCTATAAGCAACAACATCCCTTCACTATAATAGAACAGTAATAAAAACGAAGTAATTTATCTATATTAAAAACCACTGAAATAAATAAGGTAAAGAAAATGTATATACAGTATAAATATATTTATCTATCTATATACAGTATATATAGATATATATAGATATATATATACACGCACACACACAGTATATATCTGTATATATACAGTGTTGCACATTTTCTCAACACATTTGCACATTTGATTACACAACAACGACAAGATGAGGCCAAAATGTAAAAGCAAATCCTACAAACCGTGATTTTACTTTGCATGTGACAGGTGAAAGAATTGCTTTCAGCAACAACATCCCATATATATATAGATATATATATCTATATCTATATCTATATCTATAGATATAGATATAAATATATATATCTATATCTATATCTATATATATATATATATTGCACATTGATTTTCAATTTCTGATTACCCCACAACGGCAGGATGAAGCCAAAATGTAAAGGAAAAAAACAAACCTACATTTTTTTGTAAAACTGTGATCTTCTTTTACATGGGGCATGTGAAAAAAAATGCTTTTGGCAACATCATCAAAAAAATTTAAAAAATAAAACATTAATACAAACTAATAAAAGGTTTTAAAAAAATACAAATATATATTTGTATGTCTGTGTATTTATGTATATATATATATATATATATATATTGATTTTCTATTTCTGATTACTCTTTTACTGTGACAGGTGAAAGAATTGCTTTCAGCACAACATCCCCTATCTAAAATAAAACACCAATAAAAACTAAGTGATAAAAAGTAAAAAAAAAGAAATATATATATATATATATATATATATATATGTATATATATATATATATATATATATATATATATATATATATATATATATATATATATATATATAAATACACACACACACACACACACGTGTACACAGATCCAAGAGGGGTCTTAAAAAAGTTTCTTTTATATGTACATTACTATAAAGTTTAAAAAAGTGTGGAAACTTTTCTTGTTCAAATATTTTATTGGTAAAAGGGAAGAAAGCATTCACAAAACGTAGAGATGTGGGGGTTATTTACTAAAGGCAAATCCACTTTGCACTACAAGTGCACTTCAAGTGCACTTGAAAGTAAAGTTGTTGTAGATCTGAGAGGGACATGCAAGGAAAATAAAAAACAGCATTTTAGCTTGCACATGATTGGATGATAAAATCAGCAGAGCTTCCCCTCATTTAAGATTTACCCCTTAGATTTAGAGCGACTGCACTTTCAAGTGCACTTGCAGTGCACTTGTAGTGCAAAGTAGATTTGTCTTTCGTAAATAACCCTCATACAGTGTAGCCCCCAGAGAAGGGGAATATAGCCTAAGATCCAAAAAAGTATCGTTTAACCGATAAGGTCGCAGCCCGCACATTTGGACAATGGCAAATCAAGGTAGAACATATAGGTATATATAACTATCATATTGTTCTATGATATTAGAGGTCCGGAAATGCCATACATGTACACTAGGCTTCAGTAGGAGAGAACCCTTGGAGAGGTGATGGCAATGGGTGGTAGTGTGTAGCCCAGTGTACAAGGGGCAAAGAGGGCATCTAACAATATAGGGATTAAAATCAGAGGAAAGAAGATAAACCATATAATGGATGAGAGTGGTGATGAGGGAGTATATTATGGTTGTCAGGTCAGTCAAAATCCTGAAATATCAACTGATTTAGATATTTGGATGTTTAGACATCTGGATATTTAATTGTTTGGGAGTTTATAAGTTTGAATATTTGGATATTTGAATATCTATATAGTCATTCCGTAACGTGCACTGGTATCTGGGCCGACCCTCATCTTTCTACCCTTCACTCTCCCTCTTTATTCTTTACCTTATTTTGTTTTCACAACTCAATATCCTACTATATACAACCTGCTCCTCCAATATTACCGCAACTTTTCCAATGGGTTCGGTTAAACAATACAACATTGAATATATTACTACACAACTCTACACCAAACCCTTAGGTTGTATTTAATTATAACCTAATTGGACGATATTACATGCTTTCCTTTCATATATACAAATTTGATTTTGAGCACCATTATTTCATTACTGTTTTACCTCTTTTCTTATGTGTGTTATTGACATACCTGTTATTACCTGTATATTCAATAAAACTTTTTGACAAGGAAAATCCTGAAATATCTCATTTAGATGAAATCAGGGCACGTCCTTATAATTATGCTGGCCATACACTATACGAAAAATCGGCCGAACCCATTTTCGAAAAACGAACATTCGGCCGTGAGTGCAAACGATAGTGCCGTCATGTAATGACCGATAAATCGTTCAGTGGACATAAGTGAATGCATTTTTTGTTCATTTTTTTTTAACATATACCTAGTGCAAGACAGTTCGGACGGCAAACACATTAACCTTTCAATTTATCGTTCGTTCGGCAGAAAATTTCCAATCCTGACCTTCGTTTTGTTTCGGCTCAAAAACGTCCCAACGATTATCGATTTTGGGCGCATTAACTGGCCGAAAAAACGAACGAACTGTCTAAATGACCGAATTTCGGCCGATTTTTCGTATAGTGTATGGCCAGCATTAGAGTGGATTATTGTCTGGGTGGCTAGTGTGTATGGTAACTGACGGGGGAGGGGGGGAGTTTGGAAACTTTATAGAGAACCCTCATATATATGCATTTTGTATCACATTTGAAAAATTATTCATAATACCTGGAGATTATCAAAGGACCAACTCCATACATAATACATCCATACAATTCTGTGTTTCAGGAAACTGCTATTGGAGCAAATTTGCATTTTTGTACACCATCTATGATAACAATAATCATGATGGTGATGATAATAATAATAATAATAATAATAATAATAGTACATGATTTAATATCCTCACAGCTGTTCAAATCTGCCAAGATAATAATTGATCTCTACTTTTGCTCTCCAACACAACGCCCCCCTCCTGCGGCACTATACACATTTATATCACTGGCATGTCATAAAAAAAAAGTGATTAAAGAAATTGAATCTCCCCAAAATAGTTTCTTTTATCCTAAACACTTACCAAAGCTCAGGCAGGAAGGCTTGTCATCTCCTCTGGGATGAATGCGGCGATGCTGTGTGTGTCATTCTTGGTTCACACACTAACAGTACCAAGTGATACCACCCTCCGGGGGGGGAACAAAGGACAAATAGCCCACAGAGCACTCAGATTGTCCCGGTGGACCGAGCCCCGGGCCTCCATGACAAGCAGGCCATTGTTGAGGCCACACTGGATCTATGGAGGCCCCAGGGGGGGGGGGGGGTTCCCGGCCTGGAAGGGGTTAATCAGATGTGTGAGCTATAAGACCTTCTATAGATTAGGATTTCCACCTGGACCCAGACAAATGTGACATTCCCTCTCTGATCTCACTGGGGGTCATTGATTATGTTTTTATTGATGGAGTGATCAGAGGAAGGCTGAGGTGCGAGGAGCTGGAGGAGCGACCAATCAGGGGACACAGATTCACTTTTTTTGTTTTTTTTTTTGTTTTTTTAACGCAGAACAGGAAGACGGGTCTCCAAAACATTTCTGTTTGTCAGCCACATCATGTATTTCACAAATATTCCCGGGCCCAAAAAAAAAATATATCAGTTTTATAAATCAACGAATCAAATGTAAATAAATGAATACGTTTTACTCCGAGTTGTTTTATAATCAGCATGATATGATTTATAACTACAGAGAATAAACTTCAGTAAAACAAAGCAAATACATTTCAAATAAACTCGAGTCCCCCCCTCCCCCCATCAGAGTCAGTCCCCATCAGAGTTCCTCTGACATCAGGGTCCCTATCATATTCCCCCTACATCGGCGTCCCTATCAGATTCGCCTTACATCGGGGTTCCTATCAGAGTCCCCCTTACATCAGAGTCCCCATCAGAGTCCCCATCAGAGTCCCCCTTACATCAGGGTCCCCATCAGAGTCCACCTTACATCAGGGTCCCCATCAGAGTTCCTCTTATATCAAGGTCCCCGTCAGAGTCCCCCTTACATCAGGGTCCCCATCAGAGTCCCCGTCAGAGTCCCCCTTACATCAGGGTCCCCATCAGATTCCCCCTTACATCAGGGTCCCCATCAGATTCCCCCTTACATCAGGGCCCCTATTAGATTCCCCCTACATCGGGGTCCCCATCAGAGTCCCCCTTACATCAGGGTCCCTATCAGAGTCCCCTTAAATCAGGGTCCCCATCAGATTCCCCCTTACATCAGGATCCCCATCAGATTCCCCCTTACATCAGGGTCCCCATCAGAGTCCCCCTTACATCAGGGTCCCCATCAGAGTCCCCCTTACATCAGGGTCCCCATCAGAGTCCCCCTTACATCAGGGTCCCCATCAGAGTGCCCCTTACATCAGGGTCTCCATCAGATTCCCCCTACAGCAGGGTCCCCATCAGAGTCCACTTTACATTAGGGTCCCTATCAGATTCTCCCTTACATCAGGATCCCCATACAATTCACCCTTGCATCACAGTCCTTATCAGAGCCCTCTTACATCAGAGTCCCCCCTTACATCAGGGTCCCCATCATAGTCCCCCTACATCAGGGTCCACATCAGAGTCCCCCCTTACATCAGGGTCCCCATCATAGTCCCCCTACATCAGGGTCCACATCAGAGTCCTCCTTACATCAGGGTCCCCATAAGATTCTCTCTTATATCTGGGTCCCCATTAAAGCCCCCCTTACATCAGGGTCCCCATCGGATTCCTCCTTGCATCAGAGTCCACATCATAGTTCTCTTACATCATTGTCCCAATCAGAGTCCCCCCTTACATCAATGTTCCCACCAGATTTCCCCTTACATCAGAGTCCTCCTTTACATCAGGGTTTCCATCAGAGTCCTCCTTTACATCAGGGTCCTCATCAGAGTCCCCCTTACATAAGAGTCTTTATCAGAGCCCCCTTAAGCCACCCATAGATTACCAGTGGGCTGAATGAAAAAAAAAAAAAATGACCTGATTCCCCCATGCACACATTCAATGTGGATGGGGGAATCTACCCTGCTGTGGCTTTCTATTGTGATAGCGGGGAATCTTTGTCGGCTATAGCCGGCGGTGCTGATCGAGCAGCAAAAATCCAACAGGGCAATTGTACAGAAGTCGATCAGGAGATGATCAGTAGACTGATTTCTGTACAACCAACCTGCCCATACATGGATCGAAATTTGGTCGGTTCAGCAGGGAATTTTGATCCATGTACAGTATGGCCAGCTTTAGATCAAACTCCCCCTTACATCAGAGTTCCTATGGGAATCTCCTTACTTCAAAGTGCCCCTTACATTAGATTCCCTCTTACATCAGAGCCCCTTTACATTAAAGTCCCCCTTACATCATGGTCCCCTTTATGTCAGAGTCCCTCCTTACACCAGAATCTCTTCTTACATCAGAAGGTTGGATAAAATCTTGCAGCAGCCAAATCTGACCAGCAGACTATATTTTAAAGACCTCTGACATAGAATAATGAAATAGTCTCTCCCAGAAGTTTTCTCAGGCAACATAACATAACATTACAACGCATGGTAAAGAGCCCACTACGACTTTCCTAAAGAGACCCTGTATGTGGATAGAAGACCCTGTATGCAGATAGAAGACCCTGTATGTGGATAGAACACCCTGTATGCGGAGAAGACCCTGTATGTGAATAGAAGACCCTGTATGCGGAGAAGACCCTGTATGCGGATAGAAGACCCTGTATGCGGATAGAAGACCCTGTATGCAGATAGAAGACCCTGTATGTGGATAGAAGACCCTGTATGTGGATAGAAGACCCTGTATGCGGAGAAGACCCTGTATGCGGATAGAAGACCCTGTATGCGGATAGAAGACCCTGTATGCAGATAGAAGACCCTGTATGTGGATAGAACACCCTGTATGCGGATAGAAGACCCTGTATGCGGATAGAAGACCCTGTATGTGAATAGAAGACCCTGTATGCGGAGAAGACCCTGTATGCGGATAGAAGACCCTGTATGCGGATAGAAGACCCTGTATGCAGATAGAAGACCCTGTATGTGGATAGAACACCCTGTATGCGGAGAAGACCCTGTATGTGAATAGAAGACCCTGTATGTGAATAGAAGACCCTGTATGCGGAGAAGACCCTGTATGCGGATAGAAGACCCTGTATGCGGATAGAAGACCCTGTATGCAGATAGAAGACCCTGTATGTGGATAGAACACCCTGTATGCGGAGAAGACCCTGTATGTGAATAGAAGACCCTGTATGTGAATAGAAGACCCTGTATGCGGAGAAGACCCTGTATGCGGATAGAAGACCCTGTATGCGGATAGAAGACCCTGTATGCAGATAGAAGACCCTGTATGTGGATAGAAGACCCTGTATGCGGATAGAAGACCCTGTATGCGGATAGAAGACCCTGTATGCAGATAGAAGACCCTGTATGTGGATAGAACACCCTGTATGCGGAGAAGACCCTGTATGTGAATAGAAGACCCTGTATGTGAATAGAAGACCCTGTATGCGGAGAAGACCCTGTATGCGGATAGAAGACCCTGTATGCGGATAGAAGACCCTGTATGCAGATAGAAGACCCTGTATGTGGATAGAAGACCCTGTAGGCAGATAGAAGACCCTGTATGCGGATAGAAGACCCTGTATGCAGATAGAAGACCCTGTATGTGGATAGAAGACCCTGTATGCAGACAGAAGACCCTGTATGCAGATAGAAGACCCTGTATGTGGATAGAAGACCCTGTATGCAGATAGAAGACCCTGTATGCGGATAGAAGAACCTGTATGTGGATAGAAGACCCTGTATGCGGATAGAAGACCCTGTATGCAGTTAGAAGACCCTGTATGCGGATAGAAAACCCTGTATGCGGATAGAAGACCCTGTATGTGGATAGAAGACCCCGTATGCGGATAGAAGACCCTGTATGCGGATAGAAGACCCTGTATGCGGATAGCAGACCCTGTATGTGGATAGGAGACCCTGTATGCGGAGAAGACCCTGTATGCGGATAGAAGACCCTGTATGTGGATAGGAGACCCTGTATGCAGATAGCAGACCCTGTATGTGGATAGCAGACCCTGTATGTGGATAGAAGACCCTGTATACGGATAGAAGGTCCTGTATGCGGATAGAAGACTCTGTATGCGGATAGAAGACCCTGTATGCAGATAGAAGACCCTGTATGCGGATAGCAGACCCTGTATGTGGATAGAAGACCCTGTATGTGGATAGAAGACCCTGAGATAGAAGACCCTGTATGCAGATAGAAGACCCTGTATGTGGATAGAAGACCCTGTATGTGGATAGAAGACCCTGAGATAGAAGACCCTGTATGCGGATAGAAGACCCTGAGATAGAAGACCCTGAGATAGAAGACCCTGTATGCGGAGAGAAGACCCTGTATGTGGATAGCAGACCCTGTATGCGAATAGCAGACCCTGTATGTGGATAGTAGACCCTGTATGTGGATAGAAGACCCTGTATGTGGATAGCAGACCCTGTATGCGAATAGCAGACCCTGTATGTGGATAGAAGACCCTGTATGTGGATAGAAGACCCTGTATGTGGATAGAAGACCCTGTATGCAGATAGAAGACCCTGTATGCAGATAGAAGACCCTGTATGCGAATAGAAGATCCTGTATGTGGATAGCAGACCCTGTATGCGAATAGCAGACCCTGTATGCAGATAGAAGACCCTGTATGCGGACAGCAGACCCTGTATGCAGATAGAAGACCCTGTATGTGGATAGAAGACCCTGTTTATGGATAGAAGACCCTGTATGTGAATAGCAGACCCTGTATGCAGATAGAAGACCCTGTATCTGGATAGAAGACCCTGTATGCAAATAGTAGACCCTGTATGCGGATAGAAGACCCTGTGTGCGGATAGCAGACCCTGTATGTGGATAGAAGACCCTGTATGTGGATAGCAGACCCTGTATGCGGATAGAAGAACCTGTATGTGGATAGCAGACCCTGTATGCGGATAGAAGACCCTGTATGTGGATAGCAGACCCTGTATGTGGATAGCAGACCCTGTATGCGGATAGAAGAACCTGTATGTGGATAGCAGACCCTGTATGCGGATAGAAGACCCTGTATGCGGATAGAAGAACCTGTATGTGGATAGCAGACCCTGTATGTGGATAGCAGACCCTGTATGCGGATAGAAGAACCTGTATGTGGATAGCAGACCCTGTATGTGGATAGCAGACCCTGTATGCGGATAGAAGACCCTGTATGCGGATAGAAGACCCTGTATGTGGATAGCAGACCCTGTATGTGGATAGCAGACCCTGTATGCGGATAGAAGAACCTGTATGAGGATAGCAGATCCTGTATGCGGATAGCAGACCCTGTATGCGGATAGAAGACCCTGTATGCGGATAGAAGACCCTGTATGTGGATAGCAGACCCTGTATGTGGATAGCAGACCCTGTATGCGGATAGAAGAACCTGTATGTGGATAGCAGACCCTGTATGGGGATAGCAGACCCTGTATGCGGATAGAAGAACCTGTATGCGAATAGCAGACCCTGTATGCGGATAGAAGACCCTGTATGTGGATAGCAGACCCTGTATGTGGATAGCAGACCCTGTATGTGGATAGAAGACCCTGTATGCGGATAGAAGAACCTGTATGTGGATAGCAGACCCTGTATGTGGATAGCAGACCCTGTATGCGGATAGAAGAACCTGTATGTGGATAGCAGACCCTGTATGTGGATAGCAGACCCTGTATGCGGATAGAAGACCCTGTATGCGGATAGAAGACCCTGTATGTGGATAGCAGACCCTGTATGTGGATAGCAGACCCTGTATGTGGATAGCAGACCCTGTATGCGGATAGAAGAACCTGTATGAGGATAGCAGATCCTGTATGCGGATAGCAGACCCTGTATGCGGATAGAAGACCCTGTATGCGGATAGAAGACCCTGTATGTGGATAGCAGACCCTGTATGAGGATAGCAGATCCTGTATGCGGATAGCAGACCCTGTATGCGGATAGCAGACCCTGTATGTGGATAGAAGACGAGAGCTGGCCTTTGACTTGATGGCCCCCCTAGAGATGTCATCAGGTCCCCTTCAGATGCCTGTATGTAGGAAGGGACAACGGCTCCTTGTGAAGGGGGGCTGGGATTATACATCGATGATGTGCTCGCTGCATCGTCCTAACAATGAGTAATGTTTGTGACTCACAGGCTCAGATAATCTCCTCCTTTGTTTCGGGGACACCATATACGTGACATGTCCCCAGCAGTGACAGATACAGATGGGACCAGCTGGACATGTGTGCCGAATATCTCACAGGGTGAATTGTCAGCGATCCCAACTGGCCGGAGATTAGAGGAATACCGGACTACATGGAGGACCTCCTCACTACTTTGGGGTGCTCTGCGGTGTGTTCCCCCCACACATGTTATGCTGTGCGTTACCATATGTTGGGTTATGGCAGCACATGTGTTATGAATGGGCTGCTGATGCACCAAAAACCAGAGCTGACCCTTTATTCTGACAAGGAGCACTACAATACCTGGTGATGGCTCATCCTGTGTTGGGGTGCAGTGAAATGCAGACTTTGTGTGTTGGGGGGCCATTTATAATGAAGTAAAGTGTGCTCAGTGCAGAGAACCCCAACACAGAGATGGGAGGGAACTTTTTATACATTCTCCTGTGTGCATCCATCTATCTGTCCATCCATTCATAAATCCACCCATCCATATATCCATCCTTTCATAAATCCACCCATTTACTGTATCTAACTGTTCATCCATCAATGCAACAATCCATCCACCTGTCAGTCATTCTGTGTGTCCATCCATCCATCCTTTCATTCATCGATCCACCCACCCCTCAGTCCATCATTATGTCTGTCCATCCATCCACTAATCCTTCCATCCATTCATCCACCCATCCATCTATGCATCAATCCACCCATCTGCCATTCCATCCGTATGTCCGTCCATCCATACAATCGTCCATGAATTCATCTATCCATCCACCCCTCAATCCATCCATTTGTCTGTACATCTGTCCATCAATTAATCAATCCACCCACCTATCCATTCATCCACCCATCCACCTATACAGTCCATCCATGTGTCTGTCCATCCACCCACCTATCCTTTCATTCATTCATCCATCCACCCCTTAGTCCATAAGTCTGTCCATCCATCCCCCCCCCCAGTCCATCAGTCTGTCCATCCATCCACATGTCCTTCCATCTGCTCATCCATTCATCCATCTCTCTTCCCACCTATGCATCAGTCCAGGTGCCAGTCTGTCCAATTGTCCGTCCATCTATACATCCCTCCATCTATGCATCAATCCACCCAATGTTATTGCATCCGCGTGTCTGTCCATCCATTCACCCCTCAGTCCTTCAGTCTGTCCATCTATCCACCCCTCAGTCCATCAATCTGTCCATTCATCCACCCCGCAGTCCATCCGTCTGTCCATCTATCCACCCCTCAGTCCATCAATCTGTCCATCCATCCACCCCTCAGTCCATCAATCTGTCCATCCATCCACCCCTCAGTCCATCAATCTGTCCATCTAGCCACCCCTCAGTCCATCCGTCTGTCCATCTAATCCACCCCTCAGTCCATCCGTCTGTCCATCTATCCACCCCTCAGTCCATCAATCTGTCCATCCATCCACCCCTCAGTCCATCAATCTGTCCATCCATCCACCCCTCAGTCCATCAATCTGTCCATCCATCCACCCCTCAGTCCATCAATCTGTCCATCCATCCACCCCTCAGTCCATCAGTCTGTCCATCTAGCCACCCCTCAGTCCATCCGTCTGTCCATCTAATCCACCCCTCAGTCCATCAGTCTGTCCATCTATCCACCCCTCAGTCCATCCGTCTGTCCATCTAGCCACCCCTCAGTCCATCCGTCTGTCCATCTAATCCACCCCTCAGTCCATCAGTCTGTCCATCTATCCACCCCTCAGTCCATCCGTCTGTCCATCTAATCCACCCCTCAGTCCATCAGTCTGTCCATCTATCCACCCCTCAGTCCATCCGTCTGTCCATCTAATCCACCCCTCAGTCCATCAATCTGTCCATCCATCCACCCCTCAGTCCATCAATCTGTCCATCCATCCACCCCTCAGTCCATCAATCTGTCCATCCATCCACCCCTCAGTCCATCAATCTGTCCATCTAATCCACCCCTCAGTCCATCCGTCTGTCCATCTATCCACCCCTCAGTCCATCCGTCTGTCCATCTATCCACCCCTCAGTCCATCAATCTGTCCATCCATCCACCCCTCAGTCCATCAATCTGTCCATCCATCCACCCCTCAGTCCATCAGTCTGTCCATCTAATCCACCCCTCAGTCCATCAGTCTGTCCATCTATCCACCCCTCAGTCCATCAGTCTGTCCATCTATCCACCCCTCAGTCCTTCAGTCTGTCCATCCATCCACCCCTCAGTCCATCAGTCTGTCCATCTATCCACCCCTCAGTCCTTCAGTCTGTCCATCTATCCACCCCTCAGTCCATCAATCTGTCCATCCATCCACCCTTCAGTCCATCAGTCTGTCCATCTAGCCACCCCTCGGTCCATCAGTCTGTCCATCTATCCACCCCGCAGTCCATCAGTCTGTCCATCTAATCCACCCCTCAGTCCATCAGTCTGTCCATCTATCCACCCCTCAGTCCATCCGTCTGTCCATCTATCCACCCCTCAGTCCATCAATCTGTCCATCCATCCACCCCTCAGTCCATCAGTCTGTCCATCTATCCACCCCTCAGTCCATCAATCTGTCCATCCATCCACCCCTCAGTCCATCAGTCTGTCCATCTAATCCACCCCTCAGTCCATCAGTCTGTCCATCTATCCACCCCTCAGTCCATCAGTCTGTCCATCTATCCACCCCTCAGTCCTTCAGTCTGTCCATCCATCCACCCCTCAGTCCATCAGTCTGTCCATCTATCCACCCCTCAGTCCTTCAGTCTGTCCATCTATCCACCCCTCAGTCCATCAATCTGTCCATCCATCCACCCTTCAGTCCATCAGTCTGTCCATCTAGCCACCCCTCGGTCCATCAGTCTGTCCATCTATCCACCCCGCAGTCCATCAGTCTGTCCATCTAATCCACCCCTCAGTCCATCCGTCTGTCCATCTATCCACCCCTCAGTCCATCCGTCTGTCCATTCATCCACCCCTCAGTCCTTCAGTCTGTCCATCTATCCACCCCTCAGTCCATCCGTCTGTCCATCCATCCAACCCTCAGTCCATCCGTCTGTCCATCCATCCACCCCTCAGTCCATCAATCTGTCCATCCATCCACCCCTCAGTCCATCCGTCTGTCCATCCATCCACCCCTCAGTCCATCCGTCTGTCCATCTATCCACCCCTCAGTCCATCCGTCTGTCCATCCATCCACCCCTCAGTCCATCCGTCTGTCCATCCATCCACCCCTCAGTCCTTCAGTCTGTCCATCCATCCACCCCTCAGTCCTTCAGTCTGTCCATCTATCCACCCCTCAGTCCATCCGTCTGTCCATCCATCCACCCCTCAGTCCATCCGTCTGTCCATCCATCCACCCCTCAGTCCATCCGTCTGTCCATCCATCCACCCCTCAGTCCATCCGTCTGTCCATCTATCCACCCCTCAGTCCATCCGTCTGTCCATCTATCCACCCCTCAGTCCATCAGTCTGTCCATCCATCCACCCCTCAGTCCTTCAGTCTGTCCATCTAATCCACCCCTCAGTCCATCAGTCTGTCCATCCATCCACCCCTCAGTCCTTCAGTCTGTCCATCCATCCATCCACCCCTCAGTCCATCAATCTGTCCATCTATCCACCCCTCAGTCCATCAATCTGTCCATCTATCCACCCCTAAGTCCATCAGTCTGTCCATCCATCCATCCACTTGTCTGTCCATCCATCCATCCACCTACACAACAACATCATGTAACTGATAACTAATAGCATTGAGGAGGGGTTCTGTAGTCCACAGAGAGAGCTGGGAACAACGTAACTGATAACATGGGGAAGGAGTTCCATAGACATCAGATTTAGCTGGAAATGATGTGACTAATAACACATTGGAGATGGTTCTGTAGTCCATCATAATAGCTAGAAACAATGGAATTGGTGGTATGGTGGGAGGGGTTCTGTAGTCCACAGCGAGAGCTGGGAACAATGTAACTGATAACATGAAGAAGGGGTTTTGTAGTCCATGGGGATAGCTGGGAACAATGTATATGGTAACAATATGGAATGGTATGGGGAGGAGTTTGGTAGTCCGTGTAACTTCAGTGTAACTGATAGCATAGAGGGAGGGGATGTGTGGTCCTTGGATATAGCTGGGAACAATGTAACTCATGTAAATGTTGGATAGAGAGGAGAGGGATTAGACCCCCGGCCAGGTTCTTATTGCTGTCTGTGCCCTTGTCAGGGAGATTCATCCTCTCTATTTGTCCTGATTATCATTATCACAGAGAGTGAAAGAAAATCCCGAAGTTTTGGGTTGTCACCAGAAGAGGAATAGAGGGGAAATCTTCCAATCAATGGGGACACTAGTTCTGGTGACAACTCACTTTGCAGGGATTTCCTCTCACTTCCTGTTTGGTTATGGGACAGGAAGTGAAGGAAAATCTCCCCAATGGGACACAGGTGACAAAAGATCTGACAGTGGTGATATCCCTCCCTTATTCTCTCCAAAATAAAAGTAAAGTTTTGCCCCATAGTTCTACTGTGAATAGATACAAAGTTACTAAATAAACCGGAACTACAGGTGGAAATGTGACTTTCTCTGCGCTCCATGGAGGAGGAGGGGAGGGGTGTACAGGTACCAGGGATGGAGGGGTTAAATGGGGTGTGTCCCTCCAGGTAGAGCTGTGTAGAACTTTTCAGGTCATGTGACCCCCGGCACCTGTGATTGGTCGGGGAGGGGCTGAGGTTGGAGGGGTTACACAGGGGCGCCGCAGGTGGGCCGGAAGGGGGAGTGCACTGTGAGAGGGCGGGGTCCGGTTAGTGGGAGCGCGCACACGGGGACGCGCTGGGAGTTTTGGGCGCACCTGGGGGAGTCACCTGAGGAGGAGAGATGGCGGCGGAGCGGAGCTGGGTGACCGTCCTGTGTGTGTTATATATGGCAGGTGAGTGCGGAGAGACCTCATACATCACTACACACCTAGAATACCGCCTTCCCCCCACACCGGGGCCTCCACCACCTCCTCAGGAACAGGCGGAGCCCCCTGGAGGGTGTTTACTAGTGTGTGGGTGAGGGGAAATACAACATTCCTCTCAGGAATGAAGGGGGGCGGTCTTCCATTGGGGGCACCTGTTTCCATGACAACTAAGAGGGGATTTTCTCTCACTTCCTCTTGTGTCTCTAATACAGGAAGTGAGATCTCCCTCCATCCTCAGGTGTTCACTGCTTCAAAATGAAACCCCTGTCCTTGGATATGTAGGGCCCCCCCCTCCTTATACTTACAGGCCCCCCCCTCCTTATACTTACAGGGCCCCCCCCCTCCTTATACTTACAGGGCCCCCCCCCTCCTTATACTTACAGGCCCCCCCCTCCTTATACTTACAGGGCCCCCCCCATACTTACAGGGCCCCCCTCCATACTTACAGGGCCCCCCCCATACTTACAGGGCCCCCCCATATACTTACAGGCCCCCCCCCATACTTACAGGGCCCCCCCCATACTTACAGGGCCCCCCCCCATACTTACAGGGCCCCCCCCCATACTTACAGGGCCCCCCCATATACTTACAGGGCCCCCCCCCATACTTACAGGGCCCCCCCATATACTTACAGGGCCCCCCCTCATACTTACAGGGCCCCCCCGCCCTCCTTATACTTACAGGGCCCCCCCGCCCTCCTTATACTTACAGGGCCCCCCGCCCTCCTTATACTTACAGGGCCCCCCGCCCTCCTTATACTTACAGGGCCTCCTCCTCCTCATGCTTACGGGCCCCCCCCCCCCCCCCAGTCATCCCTAGTGACAACCCCCCCTTGAGACTCCTAGTGACAAGCGAGGGGGGGGTGACACCGCAGACACGGGAAGCGAGGGGGGGGGGTGACACCGCAGACACGGGAAGCGAGGGGGGGGTGACACCGCAGACACGGGAAGCGAGGGGGGGGTGACACCGCAGACACGGGAAGCGAGGGGGGGGTGACACCGCAGACACGGGAAGCGAGGGGGGGTGACACGGGAAGCGAGGGGGGGTGACACGGGAAGCGAGGGGGGGGTGACACGGGAAGCGAGGGGGGGGTGACACGGGAAGCGAGGGGGGGTGACACGGGAAGCGAGGGGGGGTGACACGGGAAGCGAGGGGGGGGTGACACCGCAGACACGGGAAGCGGGGGGGGGTGACACCGCAGACACGGGAAGCGAGGGGGGGGTGACACCGCAGACACGGGAAGCGAGGGGGGGTGACACGGGAAGCAAGGGGGGGGTGACACCGCAGACACGGGAAGCGAGGGGGGGTGACACCGCAGACACGGGAAGCGAGGGGGGGGGTGACACCGCAGACACGGGAAGCGAGGGGGGGGTGACACGGGAAGCGAGGGGGGGGTGACACGGGAAGCGAGGGGGGGGTGACACGGGAAGCGAGGGGGGGGGGTGACACCGCAGACACGGGAAGCGGGGGGGGGTGACACCGCAGACACGGGAAGCGAGGGGGGGGTGACACCGCAGACACGGGAAGCGAGGGGGGGGGTGACACCGCAGACACGGGAAGCGAGGGGGGGGTGACACCGCAGACACGGGAAGCGAGGGGGGGGTGACACCGCAGACACGGGAAGCGAGGGGGGGGTGACACCGCAGACACGGGAAGCGAGGGGGGGGTGACACCGCAGACACGGGAAGCGAGGGGGGGGTGACACCGCAGACACGGGAAGCGAGGGGGGGGGTGACACCGCAGACACGGGAAGCGAGGGGGGGTGACACCGCAGACACGGGAAGCGAGGGGGGGGGTGACACCGCAGACACGGGAAGCGAGGGGGGGGGTGACACCGCAGACACGGGAAGCGAGGGGGGGGGTGACACCGCAGACACGGGAAGCGAGGGGGGGGTGACACCGCAGACACGGGAAGCGAGGGGGGGGTGACACCGCAGACACGGGAAGCGAGGGGGGGGTGACACCGCAGACACGGGAAGCGAGGGGGGGGTGACACCGCAGACACGGGAAGCGAGGGGGGGGGGGTGACACCGCAGACACGGAAGCGAGGGGGGGGGTGACACCGCAGACACGGGAAGCGAGGGGGGGGGTGACACCGCAGACACGGGAAGCGAGGGGGGGGGTGACACCACAGACACGGGAAGCGAGGGGGGGGGGGGTGACACCGCAGACACGGGAAGCGAGGGGGGGGGGTGACACCGCAGACACGGGAAGCGAGGGGGGGGTGACACCACAGACACGGGAAGCGAGGGGGGGTGACACGGGAAGCAAGGGGGGGGGGTGACACCGCAGACACGGGAAGCGAGGGGGGGGTGACACCGCAGACACGGGAAGCGAGGGGGGGGGGGGTGACACCGCAGACACGGGAAGCGAGGGGGGGGTGACACGGGAAGCGAGGGGGGGGTGACACGGGAAGCGAGGGGGGGTGACACGGGAAGCGAGGGGGGGTGACACGGGAAGCGAGGGGGGGGTGACACGGGAAGCGAGGGGGGGGGGGGGTGACACCGCAGACACGGGAAGCGGGGGGGGTGACACCGCAGACACGGGAAGCGAGGGGGGGTGACACCGCAGACACGGGAAGCGAGGGGGGGTGACACGGGAAGCGAAGGGGGGGGTGACACCGCAGACACGGGAAGCGAGGGGGGGGTGACACCGCAGACACGGGAAGCGAGGGGGGGGGTGACACCGCAGACACGGGAAGCGAGGGGGGGGTGACACGGGAAGCGAGGGGGGGGTGACACGGGAAGCGAGGGGGGGTGACACGGGAAGCGAGGGGGGGGTGACACGGGAAGCGAGGGGGGGGGGGTGACACCGCAGACACGGGAAGCGGGGGGGGGTGACACCGCAGACACGGGAAGCGAGGGGGGGGTGACACCGCAGACACGGGAAGCGAGGGGGGGGTGACACCGCAGACACGGGAAGCGAGGGGGGGGTGACACCGCAGACACGGGAAGCGAGGGGGGGGGTGACACCGCAGACACGGGAAGCGAGGGGGGGGTGACACCGCAGACACGGGAAGCGAGGGGGGGTGACACCGCAGACACGGGAAGCGAGGGGGGGGTGACACCGCAGACACGGGAAGCGAGGGGGGGTGACACCGCAGACACGGGAAGCGAGGGGGGGGGGTGACACCGCAGACACGGGAAGCGAGGGGGGGGTGACACCGCAGACACGGGAAGCGAGGGGGGGGTGACACCGCAGACACGGGAAGCGAGGGGGGGGTGACACCGCAGACACGGGAAGCGAGGGGGGGGTGACACCGCAGACACGGGAAGCGAGGGGGGGTGACACCGCAGACACGGGAAGCGAGGGGGGGTGACACCGCAGACACGGGAAGCGAGGGGGGGGTGACACCGCAGACACGGGAAGCGAGGGGGGGGGTGACACCGCAGACACGGGAAGCGAGGGGGGGGGGTGACACCGCAGACACGGGAAGCGAGGGGGGGGGGTGACACCGCAGACACGGGAAGCGAGGGGGGGGGGGGGTGACACCGCAGACACGGGAAGCGAGGGGGGGGTGACACCGCAGACACGGGAAGCGAGGGGGGGCACCGGAAGCAATAAATATTGGAGACTCACTGTTAGGGCTGAAACAACTAATCGATTAATCGACAACTAATCGATTATGAAATTAATCGATTACTATTTTCATAATCGATTAATCGGCCAGTAACATAATGGGGTTAAAAATAATAAAATTAGCCCTTTATAGTACAAAAAGAGCAAATAATCGCTACTGTAAATATTACTTTCACAGTTCTACAGTAAAAAAATGAACCCGTTACAGTAGTGATCATTTGCTTTTTTTGTACTATAAAGGGCTCATTTTAGTTTTTTTTAACCCCATTATGTTACTAAACATTTTAGACCTGGTTTACATCTTTGTGTTTTTTGGTGCTTTTTGCAGAAACACACTACAATTCATTTAACATGGTTTTCTATGGGACACGTTCACAACTATACTTTTTTCAGCCGCTGCATATTTGGAAAGGGTCAGGGACTTTTTTTTTTTTGTAACGCAAAACGGTGCTTTTTTGGTTCAATATACTTCAATGGAGAAGCTGCAGAAAAGCATGTAATTCGTTTTTGCAACAAATTGGCCAAAAAACTGTATTTCTCTTCTAATGGTGTATATATAGTATATCTCTTCTGTCTGTTATTCTCAGAGTGGATTTAATATTTTGCTCCCTAACCATATAGTTGGTTGTTTATATTTACCACTGCATAGAGATATTTAAGAATACATTGGTTTTTTTTTTTAAACTTTACATACTAACTAAATTATACACCACACTTTTTTTTAAGGTTATTAACCGAGTAATCGAAACAATAATCGACCAACTAATCGATTATGAAAATAATCGTTAGTTGCAGCCCTACTCACTGTACCCTTTCCTCACTTTGCTTGCATACAAGTTGTAGAAATCTCCCCTGACTTCCTTCGGTCACAATTGGTACCCAGGCAGGAGAGAAGTAATGTTCCTAAAGCCTTGTTCATCCCAGTGTACTACAGTGTACACCCGTGTGAGGGGCGTGTTCACCCACATGGGGATGCACAGGTGTTCCATGCATGTCAGTCTTGTCCCCCCCCCCCCGTGTCTGTTACACATACACGGCACACAGTCTAAGGATCTGATTGCTCCAACCACGGCTGGTGACTGATTAGGACGTTGGTAGCCGTGTGACCACATTGTTGTTGTGTGGTCTGTGCATTGCCTGGCCGTGCAGATTTTTGAGTGCTGCAAAATTCCCTCTAATTGGGAGGACTTTAATCAAAGGCAGATTATATGTCCGCGTCTCGTGATCTTACATTGCCGCCAGTCTTCTGAAAATGCCAGTGGACTGGCTTTCATGATGTCCACTTGAGCGATTTGTCATGTGACTTTGGACATCCGTCGCATGACGAGACGCACCCCAAACGTAGACGTTTTCTTACATATTTGCTTAGGGTTAGTGTTCAAATCACATGACTAGTCGCAACCCTGTTGTCCGCAATGGAAGCGGTGGAATAGGTGCAAATCCATCGGAGTCTCACCGATTTTTAAAAATAATTCCTGCACTACTTTTTGCAACTTCAAGTGAAGTCATATGATTTCAAAGTCGGATTCAGTGTGACCGAAGCCTTAGACCCCCCCCCTACACACTATTCGATTTTCTGCCGATTTTTGTCTTCAGATTTATTAAAACCATGTGGTGCAAGGGCCTGCCTGATGGCATACAGATTAAAACGCTTGACCTCCATATTATTACTTGGTTTTGGTAAATCTGAAGACAAAAATCTGCAGAAAATCCAATAGTGTGTATGGGGGCTTTATTAGACTCTATGACTGTTTGGCCTCTAGCTGTACTTGGATTGGATGTGTAAATAATACTTTGTGAGCAGAATTATAATGTGAGATTTCATATATAATGTTGCAACAAAGTAACGTGTAATTGTGACATGTACAGTCCTTGTTATAATGCAGATACAATGTTTCGAAAGTTTGCGGCTTGTCCAGTAATTTTCAGTAAGTCTCACTGTGTAAACATGTAAAATCTTTATCACATCCTCTTATTACTCATTGTATCGCCCTGGCAGGTATTTTGCTGGATGTGTTGCTGGTGACTCTCCTGCCTGTTTGTTTCGGTATTGGAGGGGGAGTTTTGCTCAGCACTGAGTATGGCTCAGGGGGAGGGGAGTGCTGGGAGGAGGGAAGGAGGGGGGGGGGGGGGGGCTGCCGCCTTTCTCTGGTGAATAAGAACTCTTCAGGAGGGCAGGATGTGAGCTCAGAGAGAGAGACTAGGGAGTGCAACAACAATATGACACCTGGGGTCCGCCACCTTCCCTGGAATCACCTGAGCTACAGTGCCACCCGCTGACAGCTCTTCTGTATTGCAACTATAGTGCTTAATAGAAGTGATCCAGTCTTTTTACAACTAAGTTGATGTGGAAAAACGAGAGGTTCCTCAAGAGATTGCCAGAGGTTTCTTCAGCAGTGATCAGTTTCTGACTTGCAGATAATAAAATAGTGACCCCAATGACTGTATTTGCTGTCTGTAAGGCGGGCATTGGTCCTGTTGACCACCAGTGTAAGGAACATTCTTCCCACTGATCACCAATGTAAGGAACATTCTTCCCACTGATCACCAATGTAAGGAGCATTCTTCTCACTGATCACCAATGTAAGGGACATTCTTCTCACTGATCACCAATGTAAGGAGCATTCTTCTCACTGATCACCAATGTAAGGAACATTCTTCTCACTGATCACCAATGTAAGGAACATTCTTCTCACTGACCACCAATGTAAGGAACATTCTTCTCACTGATCGCCAATGTAAGAATCATTCTTCCCACTGACCGCCAGTGTAAGAATCATTCTTCCCACTGACCGCCAGTGTAAGAATCATTCTTCCCACTGACCGCCAGTGTAAGGAGCATTCTTCCCACTGACCGCCAGTGTAAGGAGCATTCTTCCCACTGACCGCCAGTGTAAGGAGCATTCTTCCCACTGACCGCCAGTGTAAGGAGCATTCTTCCCACTGACCGCCAGTGTAAGGAGCATTCTTCCCACTGACCGCCAGTGTAAGGAGCATTCTTCCCACTGACCGCCAGTGTAAGGAGCATTCTTCCCACTGACCGCCAGTGTAAGGAGCATTCTTCCCACTGACCGCCAGTGTAAGGAGCATTCTTCCCACTGACCGCCAGTGTAAGGAGCATTCTTCCCACTGACCGCCAGTGTAAGGAGCATTCTTCCCACTGACCGCCAGTGTAAGGAGCATTCTTCCCACTGACCGCCAGTGTAAGGAGCATTCTTCCCACTGACCGCCAGTGTAAGGAGCATTCTTCCCACTGACCGCCAGTGTAAGGAGCATTCTTCCCACTGACCGCCAGTGTAAGGAGCATTCTTCCCACTGACCGCCAGTGTAAGGAGCATTCTTCTTACTGACCACCACTTCCCACTACATACGAATGTAAGGGAACACTACAATTTTCACTGTCTGCTTTTCTTTCTGGTTGTTGGGATTATCTGTTTTACTGTATAAAGCCGCACTGGATGTCAACTAAGCTAAGTATTCCACATTCCTTCGTTTTTATTTTATTATATCTCAGCTCATTGTTCTCTCTTAATCACTATACGGTGGCCTTTTCCAATATTTTTACCTAAGAGGAACCCCTTAACTTTTGAAGCTTTCTGCTAAAAATGATTCCTGGTCAGTGGGGAAAAGTGTCCCTTATATTCGTGGTCAGTGGATAGAATGCCTCGCGTTGCTGAGAAGACTGCCCCCCCCCCCCCCACCTTACAACGGTGATCAGAATGCCACCTTTTCATTAAGTAAAGGCAGCGGACTCTGCCAAGTAGCGTTGACCCCGGAACTATGTAGGCCCCATCAAATGGGAGGTCAATCTGCTACAGGTCAGAGGACCACTTGCATATTCTGGACGGAGGAACCACAGTTGAGAATGGCTGCCAGGGGGTGTAGGTTTTGGTTTAAATTTTGTCTGGGTGCATATTCTAAACGGGCCATAAATTGAGAGGAATTCTCTCCCATTTTCATTGGCAAAGGTGTTGGATAATCCTCTTGTTGTGGTCACCTGTCTCGGCTTCAGATGTATCCTGTAGCTTCACTTTGGGGAGATCTCCTCTTGCTTCCCATCTCCTTCTATATGTGTCTCCTCCTTTTTATATTTTGTAAACTGTACAGTTTTTTTTTTTTTTGTTTTGTTTTTTTTTTTTCATTTTTCCTCTTTGATAAGTGTTGTAATTTTCTGTCCCGTAGGATGCATCAGTGGAATGACAGTGACTGTGAAGAATCCTTTCAATGTGGTGATCTTATTCCAGCCGGTCACTCTGCAGTGCACTTACCAGACCTCGTCTCAGCAGCCTCCCATCGTAACCTGGAAGTACAAATCCTTCTGCAGGGATCGCATCGCTGATGCTTTCAACCCGACCAGCCAGGACACCCAGATCAATAGTCAGCTCCAGGCCGCCAACCCCGGGTACAATCCGTACGTGGAGTGCCAGGATAGCTCCCGTACAGTCCGCATTGTGGCCACCAAACAAGGCAACTCAGTCACTCTGGGCGACTTCTACCAGGGACGTAAAATCACTATTAACAACAGTAGGTGACCTTTTTTTTTTTTTTTTTTTTTTTTCTGGGCTTTGTTTAGCTTTTGTTGGGGTTATGTAGCAAAATTTGGATAGAAATTCTAAATGGAACAATTTAAGGAAGATATAAAAGAAACACATTAATGTAGCTCTGTATTAATTCATGCATTATAAAGCAGTGTAAGCACCTGAATTCGACCTGGTATCGGCCACCTGTAAACCCTGTACAGCAGGGGTGTCCAAACTTTTTTCAAAGAGGGCCATATTTGATGAAGTGAACACGCGTGAGGGCCGACCATTTTGCCTGACGTTCTTTAAACCATTAAAATTCAGTCTAAGTGTGATCGTCCGAGCACTAATACGCTGCCCAACAAGAATTCTCTTGCCTTTGTGTCTGGTGAAGAGATGAGCTCGGGCGTGTTATTTGGATATACCGTATTTATCGGCTTATAACACGCACCTTCACTTTAAAAAGGAAGTTTCAGGAAAAAAATCTTAAATTTTAAATAAAGAACTGTGAACCAAAATAAGGGTGAGTGCCATGCATGCAGCCCCACCGTTGCCATGCATGCAGCCTGATTCATGCCCATCTGCAGCCTTGGAGGATACAGGGATGGGGCGGGACGAGCGCCAACAGACATACAGGAGAAACTGCTGTTTTCTCGGCGGCCTCTTTAATAGTCGTCCAATGGCAGCGCAGTTGACGGGACTTCCTTATACACAGGCCGCCGTGTAAACAGGAAATACTCCTGTATGTACGGCACTCGTCCCGCCCACTCCTGGTCCCCTCCAAGGCAGCCAGCATATATATCTTTTGTGGCGCTCGGGATTTATTGGGGGCCACAAAAGATATACATGTCAAAATTACCAGGCAGGCTGTACAAAACCGGAACGCCCGCGGGCCGCACTTTGGACATGCCTGCTGCACAGCAAAGGGATATACTGGTAGGAGAGAGCCGGGTTATAGAGCTCATCAGTCTGTTGCTTCTCCTCCTTTCTCTGTCCAGTCACAGGCTGAGGCAGGGATAAGACCTGTTGGTGTTAAAGTGGATCATCACCATCAGTCGGATGTGGCCTCCTCTCCACCCCTCCTCCTGCGCTGTGCAAATAGTGCTTTTTTTTTTTTTTTTTTTTTTTTTTTTTTTTTTTTTTATATTTGTTGTAGTGAGTACCCTCTGGCCCTGTATATCGCAGGAGGCATAGGCCTTTATTGAGAGGGGGGTGCAGAGGCCGGTGCATCTGTAACATGTTACACTCTGAATATTGATGCATCATGTTACAAAACTGAACTTATTCTTTAAAGCGGAGTTCCACCTGGGGAAAAAAATTAAGTCAACCGCTACAAATACTGTAGCTGCTGACTTTTAATATATGGACGCTTATCTGTCCAGGGAGCCCGCGATGTCGGCACCCGAAGCTGACCCGTTCCTCGGCTCCGGGTGCAGGCGCCGGCATCCTTACTAAGGGAATCAGAAAGTGAAGCCTACTGCACATGCACGAGTCGCGCTGTGCTTTTTGAATGGTCCCCGCTGTCCTCTGGTACCTGTGGTACTCCAGAAGACAGCGGTGGGGAAGGAGGAGGTGCGGACACTGGGTAGTTCGCCGCACTTTGCGGCGATCTTTCCCCCGGAAGTGGGAGAAGATACCTGGATTTGACCGGTATCCGCTCCCCTCTGAATGGTGCCAAATGTGGCACCGGAGGGGGGGGGGGGGGACCCAATCCATGGAAGTTCCATTTCTGGGTGGAACTCCGCTTTCAATATGCAGGACCTGCAACCAGGTAAGCAGAGGATAAATAAAGAGGAGGGGGGGGGGGGTTGAAGCTTCAATCTAAAGATGAATTCCAGGCATGGTATAATTTTACATCTTGGGCCGCTGTAACTGCGTTCTATACCATATCTGGCCGATGCCCCTAGAAGTTGGAAATCACTGAAGCAGACATTGCTACTCCAGTGATCTCCACTTGCTTCCGGGTCTTGTGCTAAGCGGGCCGACCTGATGCATTGTGAACCCAGGAGGTCGGCCTCTCAGCATGGGATCCATTCAGAGAATGCTTTGCATTCTCTGAATGAATGCCAAGCGTTCTCTGATTTGGAGTAGGTGGGGCAGTGACTTCATACTTTCCAGCTCATCCGATTAGAGCAGTGGTCATCAACTCCTGTCCTCAGGGCCCACTAACAGGCCAGGTTTACAAGATAACTGAAATACATCACAGGGGTTGATGAGCTGGAAAGTATGAAGTCCCTGTCCCACCTCCTCCAATCAGAGAACGCTTTGCATTCATTCATTCATAAAATGCAAAGCATTCTCTGGGTCCCATACTGAGAGACCGACCGAGCTGTGTTCAGAATGGACCCGGAAGCAAGTTGAGATCACTGGAGTGGCGTTGTCTACTACAGAGGTTCGCAGTTTCTAGAGGTATTGGCCAGGTATGGTATATACATTGTGGCACAAAGGGATACTCGCCCAAGCTCTACTGCTATATTGAGAATTGGTGAGCGGAGTTGTTGCCCTGGCTGTGTAGTTTACTGAAAGTCCATAGTGGAAAAAATAGCCGGAAACCCAAAAGCTTCTTCTTGCAAATGTATTTAGCACAACAGCAATGTACAATCCAGCATAATTGCCAACGCGTTTTGTAAAGCCTTCCTCATAGCAGCTATGAGGAAGGCTTTGACCGAAACACATTAGCAATTATGCTGGATTGTACATTGCTGTTGTGCTAAATACATTTGCAAGAAGAAGCTTTTGGGTTTCCGGCTATTTTTCTACTATGGTACCCTGTATATACATTGTTGCATTGGTACCATGCCTGGAATTCGTCTTCAATTGCAGCAGAAAAAAAAAAAATCAGCTGTGTTGTTCTGTGTAAATCTCAGAACTGGATGGATACAAATACATACCCCTTTGGGAGGTAAAACCGTTCTGATATACTGTATGGATTTCATCTGTGCATTTAACTTTTCAGCTTTTATCTTTTGTGAGCCTCCAGTAATGTTGTTGTTTATTTTCAGATGCAGATCTCAGCATTGAACAGACAGCATGGGGAGACGGCGGCGTTTACTATTGCACCGTGTTCTCTGCTCAGGATTTGTCGGGGAATAACGAGGCTTACGCTGAACTGCTGGTATTGGGTAAGACTATCGCGGTGTTTTCAGAAATATTCTATTCTGGGAGTAGAGCATACAGAACATAAACCGCCCCCGGAAGCCTTGAAAGAGAATTGAAGAATGTTCTGCTTTACAGAACGAGTTGTATAAAGTGACATTTTAAGTGGTAGTAAACCCTTACAGTATACCCAATGAAGTGACTGGCCTCAGGTGATACACAGAGATGAAACAAATCCTCCTACATAAGCTGCAGCCATTTCTTCTCCAGAGCCAAAGTGCAGAATTTAGACAGCATTTTCCAGCTCCGGGGGTGGGGGGGGGGTGGGGGGGTGGGATCCGATGTCAGAGATTTCACATCATAGCGCTAATCTGAGACCTGAATGGACAGTCTATCAGGGAAACCTGCATAGCTTAGCTGAGGTTGTCAATCACCTGCTGTGTGCTTGAGGTGTGTGGGTGGGTGGGGGGGGGGGGGGGCCATGTCCCTGGATTGTCTGGTGTCTGCATAGAACAAGGGGTGGGCAATTCATTTTTCCAAGGGGCTGCATGAGAACATGTGACTGTTGTGGAGGGCCCGAGTCAAAGTTTATTGTATAGTAAAAAATACTTTGACTAAAGCAGCAAACCTTAGGTGAAAAACACTGGACTGGGAATGTCTGTAGGTATATAAGCATACAGAAAACACCTGGTGCTATGAATAATGGGTACAACTTCTCATGATAGAGTATAATGAAGAAATGTCTGCAGATCAGCAGAGGGTCACAACGTTGGTGACAGGCAGGCGGGGTAAGATCAGTGAGGGAGCTGACAGACACAGGGGTTAAAGTGGTTGTATACCCAGTGAAGTGACTGGTCTTGGTTGATACAGAAATGAAACAAATCCTCCTCCTACATAAGTTGTACCTGTTTATCTGGAGTCTTTTCTCTACACCAGTTCAAAGTGCTGAGCTTTTAAAGCTTGTCAGAGTTCTAAAAAAGGGGCGGGGGGGAGCTGAAGTTACGTACTGCAAAGCTCAGTGAGGAGAGATCTTAAAGCTGATTGGAAGAAAGAAAGATTCTCCCCCCCACACTTCACACAGGAACAGGGCTGAGGCGGTCAATCGGCTGGAGATGCCTCACCTGTCACCATTTATCTCTTGGTGTCAGGAAAACCTGTCAGAAGTGACTCATGCAGATAGCAGAGAAATGAGGCAGCAGACAGAAACGACACTGGGCTGAGACAAGTGCACACTTTAGAGGGATGTGCTTTGTTCATGTCTCAGGTTTACAACCACTTTAATTTAACGCATCTGCCGTTTTTAGAGTGCCAAAGTGTGACTGACAGGCTCAGGGAGATAACTGCCAGAACTGGAATGAGGCATCACCCCGGTAAAACCCCTTGAAGTAATATCGGGTACGTTTGTGCCCGATACTTCCAAAAAAAGTCAATATCAGCCCCACTGATAATCGGTCGATCCCTAGTGCCCACTCGTGTATCCTCTATGGGGCACAATATTTGACATTCAGCAGCAGGTTATGGGAGTAACAATATCCAACGCTCTCTCCTCAGTTAGCACTATTGACCATCCCTTCTGAACCTTATTCCATGGTCGCCAAAACCCTTCTCTGCTTTTTTCATTGTCACTATGCGAACTATAATCCCCAGGTATAAAAGATCTCCCACCGTCCCACATATAAATGACTGGGTCAATGAGGATGAATAATTTGTTAGCCCTACTTCTACGATGACCAATATAATGCGCCCCAGAGTTCCCTTCATGGATACATCTGCCTTTAAGACTCTTGCCTCCAATGAATCAAATGGGCCGTAGACTTTAACTTCTCTTAGACCCCTTTCACACTGAGGCAGTTTTCTGGCGTTTTAGCGCTAGAATAGCGCCTGTAAAGCACCTGAAAACTGCCTCCAATAAATTGCAATGTGGGTGCTTTCACACCCAGGCGGTGTGCTTGTGGGACATTACAAAAAGTCCTGCAAGTGGCATCTTTGGGGCGGTTACACAGGGCTCCCAAAACGTCCCTGCCCATTGCAATGAATGGGCAGCGCATCCGAAGCGCCACAACACAGGAGTTTTTAACCCCTTTTTTGGGGTTAAAAGCGCCCTGCTAGCGGCCGAAAAAGCGCAGCTTATACAGCAGTAAAGCGCAGCTAAAACAAGCGGCGCTTTACCGCGAACGCACGGGCAGCCCCAGTGTAAAAGGGGCCTTATGTCCACCTGGGAGAATCGCTACTTTTCCTGAGCTTACTAAAATCTTAGCGGTCTTATGACCTGCTGCACCATGCACACCCCTTCCCCTTTCCTTCCTTATTTCCCTACTTGCTCACCGGACTCCTGTCACTCGTCCGGTTTCATTTTCTGACAATAACTGGCTACCAGGCGATCTGCAATGATAATGTTACCATGTTCTATAAGCACAGATTTCCTTATGCAAAGTAAAAACCCGAACTTGCGTGTAACACCTTGTACCATGTATGGCAGTTATCTGTGGAGGTTGTACTGTCACCCATCATCTTTCATAAAAACAATAAAATGTTTTTATTAAACTAAATATAATTTGAACATGCTCAACAGTAAAGTGTGGGTACATGCCATTGGTTTGTAATATTTCCTCTCCAGCCCACCCAGACGACCCTCAGAACACAGAAGGTCCAAACTGTGGCACCCTCCCCTTACTTTTGCACTCCTACAAGCACTCCGGCGGACCTGTAGAATAAAAAGATGGTAGTTTAAAAATTGCACAGATATCGTGCTGTAAAATTTTGCATTTTTATTTTAGTATAAAAATACTCAGACTAATTATGGTGCACACAAACCCAATATAATCCCCCTTTTTTTTTTTTTTTTTTTTTTTTTTTTTAGAATAGAAGAAAACAACTTTGAATTTTCTCTACGCAATCCTGACCTCCTTTTTTAAATGATACCATTAAATAAATTTTAGGTGCTGCCCACACTGTTATAATTATTCTCACACCGGCAACATAAAGAAATAAGTGTCCCGCAGTGAACCTTTATACACACAACTCCCAACATGTGTTAATGTGTACAATTCCTTGTGAGTTTTTGTAGATTGAAATTGGGGTAATGTATTGTATTGTTACTACAGATAGTCCTCGCTTTAACGACTTGCCTGTTTAACAACTGCTCGGGCTTACCACCAGCTCTCCCCACCCGAACGACGCGCTGTACATCATTGTATCGTACAGTACAGAATTTTCGTTTTGTGTTCTGTACTTATGCAAATTAAAACGTTATTGAGCTGGAGTTTTGTGTTTTAGACCTCTTCTCTTTTTTTTTTTTTTTTTTTTTTTCACAATACAGTACAGTAGTTAAGAATGCTTAAAATATTGATTACTTGTGGCTCCTCGTTTAACGACCTGGTCATTGGAATGGAACCTGGTCGTTAAGTGAGATTTTTTTTTTTTGATCATTGTTATGCATTAATTGAACAAAAAAACAGTAATCCATAGATTGCATTAAAAAATAAAAAAAGTGACTTGTGCCAAAATATTGTTTTATATATTAATCTAATTTTAAAGTCTCTTCAACTGTTTCCTCCTCAAATCTGTGCATCCAAACTTTGTAAATCCTCCACATGCAAAAAAAAAATTGGTGACTCCCACCTTTCATAATATGTCCTCCCCTTAAATAATGGGTCACACGTCCCTTCCCTCCCCCCCTTTTTTTTTTTTTTTTTCTTTTCTGTATTTATTGACGTATAACACGCCCTTTTTTTTCACCCTGAAAATCGGGTGCAAATAGTGTGTGCGTATTATTATTATTATTATTATTATTATTATTATTATTATTATTATTATTATTATACGCCGATACTGCAATTTGGGCTGCCTAGGAGGGGACAGGGAGGGGGGCGGGACGAGCGCCGTCAGATTAAATACAGCGAGAATCTCCTGTTTACTCAGTGGCCTCTGTAGTAGGAAGTTCAGTCTCCTGGGCTGGCATTGGACCACTGTTCTGTCTATCATAGAATCCGAAAAGTCGGTGATCAAGTTCCGCGCAGCAAGACTTGATAATCCACCATTGCGCTCCTGTGCAAGACCAAAAATTACCTAAAGCTGCCAACTTGTATAAAGTAATGTAGAAATAGTATTTTAAATTGAAAAAATAGTGGCGCTATGTTTCACATGAATACACAGTGATACCTAATAAAATAAAATAAATCATCAGCTGGTGATACTAAACCCCATCAATGAAGAAATAAAGTGTCCGTGATGATTTCAAGTAAGTTAACACTCCAGTGATGAACTGGAGAGCATATACACTCATAAACATAATGATGCAATAATAAAAAAAATAAAATGAAAAGTGAATGAGTGATGAACAGTAATACATTAGTTGAATAATGATATTAATGATGATGACATCAGTCCGTGCAATATTATATGGAAAAGATGATGAAAAAAATCCACTCTTATGGAGCCGCACTGACCACAAAAAGTTGCCTTGCACTCTCATGCTTGGCATATAGGCAATAAGGCAGCCCCCCCCCGGGGCGCTCATTGTGAAGAGATGTATCCACATGAAAAGAAACAATGCCTCCAGCAAGGCTAGTTTAAAATGCCTGCTTCTCTGAACCATGAGAACATCATTTTAAGATCCACACAATCCACTCCAGCATCTCTATTGACGCTTGTTCTCTTTTAGAATGAGCCAAGGAAGCACAGAGGACACATAGGTGTTGTAATCGCTGGAATATTGGAAATCATGGTGGTGCTCTTTCCATCTTATAGCTGTGCGTTTCCCTTTTTTTTTTGACTGTAAGGGGTTCACTCCCAGGTACTTCAACTCTACGCTCCTGAACTCTGCTTCACAATCTCCTTATTTAGATCTCTCCAGGCCCTTTAATAGTCACATGACCATGACGAAATGCATTAGAGCAGTCGCCTAGTGACCCGGAAGTGCTGCTGGTTTAGCTGCTTTGGGTGATGTAGATGTCTAAGCCTAAAAAGAAATACAGCCAAAGCTCCTTTTGGCTGTACTTCTGTGGATCACAGGAGTGCGGTTCATTTTGCTCTCCTGTGACCAGTTTTCAGCAGAGAGTGGGCTGAAGTCCGTGCTCTGCTGACGTCAGAGTCGGTCCAGGCTCGGGCGTCATCACGACCATGGAGTCGGTATCTGCCAGATCCCTGGACCGGGATCCGGCTCAGCTTCTCAGCGAGCCGCTGAGAGCCTGAGCCGGCCGCTCCTGCCCCCTCCACAGCCCAGCGCTCCAGCGCGGGGAGGGGTCGCTGAGAGAACCGGTCTGCTCGGGGAGCTGTGAGAATCAAGTGATCGGCGCTGTTCGATCACTTGGTTCTCAGTGTTGGAGGCGCTGGGGGACAGATGCAGCATCGGGCCGATGCATATACCGACACACTTAAAGTGGTGCACTGCTTCCTGAGTGCACTTTTTATGTGAGCAGGATTATTTTATTACTTTTAATAAAGGTTATTTGTTTTTATTATGGTAGAACACCACACATAATTGAATGCAGATAAAGAGTGCAAATCAATCAATCCCTACATGTATATAATATATCAAAAACGTTAATTTCCTCCTTCAATCTTCATCATATCGGTGTGGAATAATGAGCACAAAGCACTTTTAAGAAGAAAGTTATTTTATGAACTGTTTGATTTGGAACACACTAGCACTTCGTTTTTCAATAATTGAGCACAGAATGATATGAAGTTGAGCCTGGAGGGATCTAATCAGGAGCCTGTGAAGCAGAGCTTTATTTAAGTAAATGGATGCCAACTTTTCCAGACACTTATTGTGTGTGTGTCCACAAAAAAATTAAAAACGCTGATACCCAAAAAATGTTTTTGCAGTGCATTACAAATCTTCTGAATACCGGTGGAAGTGAAATAGGTGGCGTTGCCCTCGGGTGGATTTTATTTGAATCTTATTCAAACATGTGACTAATGCCTTTCCTGGCAGGCATCCTAATAACATTACTAATTTGGTAATGTAGGTGTTTACTGACTATTTATATGGTGATTTAATACCGCCCTTTTCAAGCTGGTTTACCATCGAGGCCAGCAACAAAATGCAGATTTTATTTTTCAGGACTTTTTATCTAATCGTCCTTTTTGTTGTTAGCTTCCATCATGCAACAGATCTTCTTTCTTATGATAATTTGAGCAGTTGACTCAAGGGGTAAATTTTACTAAAGGCAAATAGTACACTCTGCAAGTGCAGTTGCTCCAGAGCTTGGTAAATTGGGTAAAACTTTTCTTTTGTAACGAATACCCAATCGGATACAAGGAAAATTAAAACAAAAAAAAAAAGCATTTTTGCTTGCACATGATTGGATGATGAAAGTCAGCAGCACTTTCGATCATTGAATAAGCTCCGGAGCATGGGTCTTCACACTTTCTAACCAAAGGGGCCAGTTTACTGTCCTTCAGACCTTCGCTGGGCCGGACTGTGGCCATTGGAAGTAGAAAATGTTCCAGTATCAGTGGGAGTAAACTATAGCTGAACGATTAATCGTTTAAAAAATTGTGATCTCGATTCAACCCCTCTTCACGAACTCTATGCAGAATTTCCCGATTCATTCATGTAAAAAGTGTAGAGGGTTCTCGAGTTTTTCACAACCTTGTCCTGGTGGTAGATAACTATAAACAGTAACTTTTCCTTCTTAGATCAAAGAAATGAACTTTGGTTTGTAGATGAGGGAAGTTTAAGTTTAACCTCTTAAAGACTCAACCTTTTTCTGACACTTGTTTCTTACAAAGTTAAAATCAGTATTTTTTTCCTAGAAAAGTACTTGGAACCCCCAAACTTATCTATCTATCTATCTATCTATCTATCTATATATCATTTTTAGCATAGATTCTAGAGAATGAAATGGCGATTTTTGCAATATTTGTGCGGCGGTCTTTTCAAATGCAATTTGTTGGGAAAAAATACACTTCAATTAATAAAAAAAAAAAAAACTAAACAGTAAAGTCAGTCCAATTCTTTGTATAATGTGAAAGATGATGTTACGCCGCCAGAATAGTGATCTTTATTCTAAGCAAAAGAAATTGTGATTCTCATTTTAGCCAGAATTGTGCAGCTCTAGAGTAAACCATGCCCCATCTGTGGTGTCAGTGAGAGGAATTGTGCCCCATTGTTGGTGTCGTTTGGGAAGAATTCTGCCCCTTCGTTGGTGTCAGTGGGGGGAATTATGCCTCAACATTGGAGTCAGAGTATAAAAAATAACCCCAAGGGCTGGATAAAAGCACGTAAAGGGCCGCATTTGGCCCCCGGGCCACAGTTTGGAGACCACTGCTCTGGAGCAACTGCACTTGTAATATACACAGCCTGTTTATCTTTAGTAAATCAGCCCCAAAGTGAACTTGTCCTTTTCTAGTATGTGTATGAATTTGAAATAAAGACCTTAGATTGTAAGCTCCTTTGAGGGCAGGGACTGATGTGAATGTTCGAAATGTGTAAAGTGCTGTATACTGTAAATACCGGTAATAAATATTTGAGATTGGAGTTCACTTGTCTCAGTTGATGTAGTAACACTGCCATCTAGTGGTTACTTTTCAGAAAGGTGAAGTGATTATTTTTTTTGCTGTTTGTAGGTTTCGTGCTTTTGGTAAGATGTGAGCAGGTTTGAGGATTTTCTTGATAAAACCCACTTATGATATGGAAAACCGTTTTTAAAAATATCCCCCTCTGTTGAATCTTTTAAAGTAGAGCTGTAGGCAAAACGGCTTTCTCATTTTGGATAGAGTACGGGAGGGTTGTAGCCCGTTGTCAGTTTATTTTTGCCATCTTTGTCCCTTTTTGGGGAGATTTCCCTTCACTTCCTGTCCCATAGCCAAACAGGAAGTGAGAGGAAATCCCTTGGGGACCCCCAGCTCACCAGAACAAGCATTCCCATTGGAAGATTTCCCCTCTCCTTTTCTGGGGACGACCCAAATTGTGGGGTTTTCCTTGACTTTCAATGATGGTAAACAGGACAAATAGAGAGGGGGAAATCTCCCTAATGGGGACACACAGACAGAAATGATAACTGACCGGGGTTCTAATCCCTCTCCACTCTATCCAAAACTTAAAGTTTTTCCTTTTTAGTTATACTTTAATATTCTTTCTTTTCTTTTTTTTTTTTTTTTTTCTTTCTTTCTTTCAGATCATTTTTTTTTATTCATAGGGATTTAAAAAAAAAATTTGTCCAGTTAATGCATTTGTTCCCCCTTTTTTATAACTAGATTTTTTTTTTTTTTTTTTACACAAATCTGTTTGGTAACATGTCTTTCTTTTGTCCCGTAGGTAAAACCTCAGCGATCTCTGAGCTGTTACCAGACTTTCAGATAGATAACATGGAAGGTAACTGTTCCATGACCAGCTACCTCACCCCTCCCCCCTTATACAATAAATATCTGCCCCTTTTATTAGCACTAAAAGAAGCTCCTACTAACCGCTTTACCTGCCCACCAAATCTAAAATACCCACAAGTCAGTTTTATATAAAAGAGCCAAGAATAACATTGCCAGATGTGTTTGCCACAGTTCTAGGAGGCCATTGTGTGTAATAAGTACAGGGATTTGCATGGTTTAAAAACCAAGTGAATTGCTGCTAAAAAAAAAAAGAAAAAAAAAAAAAGTGAATTGGCAAATAGCAATTTTTATCATTTAATGTGCATGCAGATTAGACAAATATACCTAATTCAAGTAAAACAAAAGTTGATACAGTGGGTTTGATTTACTAAAACTGAAGAGTGCAAAATGTGGTGCAGCTCTGCAACTTTAGCTTTTTTCAATTAAGCTTTGACAAAAAAAACAAAACAAAAACTGGAAGCTGATTTTGGTTTCTATGCAGAGCTGCACCAGATTGTGCACTCTCCAGTTTTAGTAAATCAACCCAATTGTTCATTTTTGCTTATTATGCTGATGCCATCAGTAGTGTTAATTTCCTTTTATAGGACCCTTTTTGGCGTCTTTAATGTGGGTGTACCAGTCCGTATGCAGGCAGGAGAATGTCACCAGCGCACCATAGATTTATAATGCCGGTCCAAAACTTTATTCAGCGATCATTTTCTTACAGCAAAAGCAACATTTTGGAGCCTCGCAGGACCCCTTCATCAGGCATGTGTCGTCACATGCCTGATGAAGGGGGTCCTGTTAGGCTCCGAAACATTGCTTTTGCTGTAAGAATTTGATCTCTGAATAAAGCTTTGGACCGGCATTATAAATCTATGGTGCGCTGGTGACATTCTAATGCCTTGACTGTCTTTGGTTCCAGCCGATAGTCGCTACAGCGCCTGGTTACATACACAGTCACTATCCAGAAACGTGTGCGTTGGGATTCTGCATCGGGGTCCATATGAAGGGGCCGCCTTTAGCTGCCCGGGATGCACTAGGTGTTCCATGCTGGGGTGTGTGGGCAGCCTGTTGAGATCAATGACAGGTAATCAGCTGCACAGATATCCAAGCGACTCCTGTGGTGTAGATCCGTGCGTGTTCAATGCACAGATCGGGGCGCAGACGGACTGGGGGAGATTTTAATAAAACTGGAGGGTGCAAAATCTGGTGCAGCTCTGCATAGAAGCCTATCGGCTTCCAGGTTTTATTGTCAAAGCTTAATTCAACAAGCTGCATTTAGAAGCTGATTGGTTACCATGCACAGCTGCCCCAGATTCTGAGTGCTCCAGTGTTTTTAGTAAATCTCCTGCACTCTTGTGATTTGTGCACCCCAGGATGTGTGCGGAGATCCATGCAGCTGTTCGCCTGTCATTGATTTGAACAGGCCGCCTGCACCACCCACCACAGAACACTAGGGCATCTTGGATAGCCGAAGACTAGCCTTTACCCTGGCATATGGATTGATACACCCGCATGAATTGGGCCTTTGGAAACTGAATTTGTCCTTTTTTTTTTTTTTTTTTTTTTTTTTGAAAAATGACTTCTTCAGAATCTGCTTTTTTTAATAAATTGCATTTCCTCTATTTCTGTGCGTTGGCAAACAGATCTGTGAATGTTAAAATCTGCCTTTTAATACTGGACTGACTTGTGTTTTCAGGGTCTGCAGTGATAATGGGACAATAAAGAAAATCCTTTTTTGGCTAAATACTTTTAGTCCCCCTCAGGCAGTTTTGACAGTATTACCATTTAAAATATTTGAATTGTAATTGTTTACAAAATTATTCATTCCTGGGTAAAATATAGGGCACGTTGCTCCCGGGCCCTGAATCAGGTCATCCTCGTGGACGATCGATTGTGTGCTAAACGCACGCAGGGGCTCTTCTTATACCCCCCACAGAGTGCACTAATCCAAATGTAAAGACCAGCTGCACTACCAAGGAAATTCAAACTATGGTAACTTTATTAATCCAGAACGGGGGCTGATTTGCTAAAACTGGGGAGTGAAAAATCTGGTGCAGCTGTGCATGGTATCCAATCGGCTTCTAACTTCAGCTTCTACAATTAAGCTTTCACACACACAAAAAAAAAAAAAAACTGGAAGCTGGTTGGTTTCTATGCAGAGCTGCACTAGATTTTGCACTCTCCAGTTTTAGTAAATCAAAGCCGTATTCCCATCTGGGATCTCCTTCTCTGGCATACATAACCCACAAGGCTGGGCTCAATTGTAGAAGACCCCCTCTGGCCTTGTAGGTGTTTTTTTGAAGTGCGGTTGGTCTTTTCCTTCTGATTTTTTTTTTTTTTTTTTTTTTTTTTTTTCCATTCCTGGTTGCCTGGAACAATCAACAGCATTGCAGTAAATGCCAAGAGGTGTCTTTTTATATTGAACTTTTGTTGATAATATAGGCAGAACGGATACTCTGTATTATGGTTGTTTACTACTTCTGTAACAATTTGGTAGCGGTGGTGTGCGGTTCTGCTTTGGTTTCCTTATTTCCGGTGTGGTTTTAGATTTTGTCACTCGCTTGGTTGATTGTAGATGTGCAGTATGCTCAGCGTAGTCTACTGCGCACTTTCCGTCCTTTTTTTTTTTTTGCTTTGGAGGGCTCCTAGCAAATCTTTCTGACTGAATTAATTTAGGTCCTCGTTTTTCTTAATGTGAAAAAACGATGCGCTTGTTCTGCAGCTGACATTTGAATGAACGGTAATGTGAGGGAATGTTGGAGCCCCTGGGAGCTTTGGCCATCATGTGCAAATATGCTGAGAATATTTGCATGTTATGGCACCTTTCTCTTGCAGTACAATGGCCGAGGTCCCCCCTGTCACCTTGTTTTCATCTTCACCAAGTCATCTTCTGGGTTTGTAATCTTCAGCAATATTGATTGGCTGGGATGATGTAACGTCCGTGCATGCACAAGGGTGTTGCTTTGTCCTGGCCAGGTATGTACACTGAGCTGGGTGTATGAGTGGCTTATTGTACACAGATAAAAAAAAAAAAAATAATAAAATGGTGCCGTATGAAGCATTGACAGAAGAGACATACAGAGGGATTGATTCACTAAAGGTGAATAGACTGCATCTTGCAAGCACAGTTACTCCAAAGCTTAGTAAATGAGGTGAAGCTTCACATTGCAAAGAATTCCCAATCCCCTGCACGGAAAATAAAACCCAGCATTTTTTGTTAGTAAATGAGGAGAAGCTCTGCTGACTTTCAGATGCAAAGTTCTATAGCAAATGCCCTTGCTGTAAATCAACCCCAGAGAGTGTCTTCTGTAAATAAAAGCCTACCTAGAGAGAGAGTGATATTTACAGTATAATGTTATTGCTTGGATTTTATTTTTTTTAATATTATAAAACTAATACAGATAATAAAAATGTAAAATAACAAGACAAATAAAAATATTTGTATTGTTTTAAATTTTTGTATCTGTATTAGTGTTATTTTATAATATTAAATGCTGAACCAAACGGGAATCCTTTCCCTAACCATCCAAAATTTAGGAAAAAAATGGTGTGTAAAATCTCCTGTTTGGGGCATCTTTCAATGGAAACACCGCCCCCCAAAAAAAAAAAAAAAATGCTAGAACCTGTCAGCTTTTTGTCATTCCCTGTTGCAGATTTTCCCTCACTTCTGTTTGACAAAAAAAAGCGTCACTGGGACAGATGAGGGCAAATCTCTCAAGCTGAGCCGTGTATTGCAATTTAATATAAATGGATCTGGTTACTGTGGGGAGAGTGCCATCATCCCTATGTATAGACAGATGGAGTGTACCCCCTGGGGGTGGGACTATAATGGCACTAAGAGAGGCTACTTTCACACTGAGGCGAATGGGCGCCGGCAGTAAATTGGCGCTATATTTAGTGTTGTTTTAGTTGTTTTTGTTTATTCAGCCGCTAGCGGGGCGGTTTTGACCCCTGCTAGCGGCCAAAAAAGGGTTGAAAGCGCCGCTGCAGTGGTGCTTTGCCAGCGGGTTTGCAGCGCTGCCCCATTGTTTTCAACGGGAAGGGGCGCTTTAGGTTCAGTGAATACACTGCTAATACATCGCTCCAAAGATGCGGCATGCAGAAGTTTTTTGACCGTCCTGCAAGCGCACCGCTCCAGTGTGAAATCCCTCGGGGCTTTAACATTGGGGTGAATTGAGCGGCTCTTTCAGGGCGCTTTTCAGGTGCTATTTTTAGCACTTTGGCGCCTGCAAAGTGCCTCAGTGTGAAAGCAGTCTGAAGCCCCACACACACTATCAGATTTTATGCTGAGTTTTTTTTCCTTCAGATTTACCAAAACCATATAATATGAGGTCAAACCTTAGGAGTTTCAATGTGTATGCAATCAGACAGGCCCTTGCACTACATGGTTTTGGTAAATCTGAAGGAAAAACTCAGCAGAAAATCTGATAGTGTGTATGGGGCTTATGAGTATAAAAAATTGTTGTTTTATTGGTACTAAAACAAAAAAAAAGTACTAGAAGTGATCTACATCATAAAAGTTGGGCATATAACATATATGTTGAAACAATTCAGTGACGCCTATTCATATATGCCCAATTTTTATGATCTATGTACATCGCTTCTAGTTTTCTATTTTTTTTTTTTTTTTTTTTTGTACTAATAAACAAAAAAATGTATGTTTCTATTGTACTTTTTTTAGTGTAGGTATAGTCCCACCCCCCAGAGGGTACTCTCCATTTGTTGTGTATAGCAATTAAGTTCAGTGGTTGTGTTTTTTCTTTTTTTTTTTTTTTCTTTTTTTTTTTTCTTTTTTTTTTCTTGAAATGAACCCTTTAAAGTAAACCTGTCATGCCCCTAAACTTAATAATCCCTCTGCAAGGACTGAATAATGTGCGCCAAGACTCTTTCAAGGACAATATATGGGTGGCTGATGCTGATCTCTTTCCAAAAATATTACTCCCATGTTTGTTTTTGGGGGGAGATTTACTACAACCGGAGAACTCAGAATCTGGTGCCGATATGCACGGTAGCCAATCAACTTCAGCTTGTTCGATCAATCTTTTGGCAATACAACCTGGAGGCTGATGGGTGTCTATGCAGAGCTGGATCAGATTTTTCACACTCCAGTTTTAGTAAATCATCCCCATTTGAGTCTCTAACCCAGAAAAACAGTCATTAAATCCCAAACTCCTAAGTGTCGGTTCACACAGGGGCGACTTGTCAGGCGACCTAGCCGCCTGACAAGTCGCCTCTCGTTCTGTACTATGGAACCGTTCTAATATGAGCGCGCAAGTCGCTCCGACTTAGAAAAAGGTTCCTGTACTACTTTGGGGGCGACTTGGATAGACTTCTATACAGAAGTCGTTTTGCAAGTCGCCGTGGAAGTCGTGTGCAGGTCGCGTCTGTGAGGCGACCTGCAAGTCGTGCCGCCCCTGTGTGAACCGGTCTAAAGGAAATAATTGCTCTGGGTTGGTAACTCTGAAACCGTTGATTGTCATCGCAGCCAAGCAAGTAGCATTTATAGGTGGAGATCGGCCCTCTCATGGCATGGACGGGGTATCTTTAGGCTCTTGCTGTTTAGTGGTTTACTTATTCACTTTTTATTTCCTTATGTGTTTCCCTGTGAAGACATTTTATTCTTGGTAAACGTTTCCTGTGTGTTTTTCAACTTGTTTTACTGCCTTTTGTGTTTTTCAGATTGGCTGTTTGTCGTGCTTATTATCCTTGCTGCCTTCTTCCTCTTCCTGATGATTGGCATCTGCTGGTGTCAGTGCTGCCCACACACCTGCTGCTGCTACGTGAGCTGCCCCTGCTGTCCTGAGAAGTGCTGCTGCCCCAGAGCATGTAAGATTTGCCCTTCCATTACTGCACCATGTTAGTAGTTGTGTTCCAGATATCATCCTGTTCTGATCGCTCCTTCTGATGTCATTTGTTCTCAAAAAGCTAAATATCAGATTTTTTGGTGAGCTGCTCCCTAAGAATTCTAAAGGGATGCAGATAGTGCAACTTTTCTCAGCAGAATGCTGAAAGTGTGTCAGCTGATTATAATGAACCAGTCACTCCTATTCAAAATCGGTATGACAAAAGTTGTGGTGGTCAAACCAAACGGCTATTCTTTCGCATAGGATTGCAAGTTTTAATTGTTTATGATCACAATTTTTAATCGCATAAGATTCCATTATTATGTTCACTAGATTTTTTTTTTTTTTTTTTTTTTTACATAGGAATGAAATATCTCACCACCAACATTTAACTGCAGTCAGTAATATTAGGATTTAGTACGATTATCATTTGATTACATTTGGATAGAGTAGCACTATATTGGTATAAAAGGCTATTCAGAGCAGAATCGGGTAGAAATTTGCAACAATGTGTGAAAAATCCTTGCACATAGATCACTCAGATATTTTATTTTTTTTTATTTTTCCTCAACAAATGTTGAGTTGCGCATATTGGAAGAGTGAGGACATGGGGGGAGCAGGGGGGCACCAGCAATTCGGATCTAAGAGCACAGGTGTCTGGAGGAGTGAGGAATAAGATAATTATTAGTCTTTTCCCCTATTCCCTGGTCTTAACAAACATCTGCCCTTATATCTTCGAGGGCCCCACTGCAGAGGTATTGCTCCTTCCTTCAGGAATAATAGCCAGTTTCAACTGGCTACTCTGTATCATCCAAAGTGTAAATCTCTATTCGCTGCTACATGGTAAAACACAAATGTAAGGTACGAATGCATTTCAGCTGTAACAGATACAGCTGTAACGCATTAGCATCTTACATTTGTGTTTAACCCTGTAGAGAATAAAGATTTACACTTTGAATGATTCCGAGTAGCCAAAATGAACTATTATTCCTGATTGTCAACTGTGGAGACACTTCAGCCAGAGCACCGGCCTGAGCTCAAGAAGCTGGGTTTTGCTGTTGAACAAGGGTAACCTCTTTTTCCCTTTCTTTTCTTTTTTTTTTTTTTTTCTTTTTCCTTTTCTTTTTTTCTATTTCTTTTTTTCTTTATCCTTTTCATTTTTCTTTATCCTTTTCATTTTTTCTTTATCCTTTTCATTTTTCTTTATCCTTTTCATTTTTTCTTTATCCTTTTCATTTTTCTTTATCCTTTTTCATTTTTTCTTTATCCTTCTTTTTTTTCTTTTATCCTTTTTTTTTCTTTTCTCCTTTTTTCTTTTTCCTTCCTTCCTTGCTTCCCTGTCCTTGGTTTTTCTTCCTTGCTTCCCTGTCCTTGGTTTCTTCTCACTTTAAGTTCAAAAACTGAAAGTATTGCAGCCAGGGCAGGTCAGTATAACAGTCAATTTTCAAATGGAAGTAGCCCCAGGGATTCTATGGGCATGTGAGGTATAACCAGACCATACAGAAGTAAAAACTGCCATTTGCAAATTTTCATATGTGGCATGGGTTCCCCAGACCTTTATTCTCATCAGAGGTTTTTCTTAAATAATTTTCTTTAGTATAACAGTCAATGAGCATATTTTAGGAGGTCAGCAGTGACGGCCACAGAACCGGAGCAGGTCTTTGAATGGAGCTTTTCAAGATTTAGGACTGCCATTCTGTCATAGGGGAGGCTCCCATCTAATGGAGGAAGCAGATACTCTTCTTGGGAGAGCACATTTTGTAGCATCCCACAGGGTGACATGCTTGCCATTTAAGAGAAAAATGATCTTCCATAAGCCACAGCATTGCTCAGTAATGAGCATAATTGCATAAAGAGAAGTTCCCTTTTTAATCATAAACATGAATGGAAAATTGAATTAGTTGTACCAAAGCATGGAATAAATCTGATCTCCCTCTTTTTCTTCTTTTTTTTTTTTCTTAGTGTATGAGGCAGGGAAGGCAGCGACAGCCGGAGTGCCTAGCATGTATGCCCCCAGTGTGTATGCGCCTTCCATGTACTCCCATTCCAGCCAGATGAAAGTGCCGCCACCCGGATCCGTCATCCAGATGGGACCAATGCAGCCCATGTACAACGGGTACGGAATGGACTTCGATGCTGCAAGTTCTGGTAATCATTTTTGTTTATTTCTGGTGAAACAATCTTTCAGCTTCAGTGCAACTTTAAAGTGGTTATAAATGCGGAAGGTTTTCTTTTTTACCTTAACCACCTCAATACCGGGCACTTTCACCACTTCCTATCCACGCCAGTTTTCAACTTTCAGCGCTGTTACATTTTAAAGCGGATGTTACAAAACCTGCAAGGCAATGGCATAATGTGCTAGTGTTCATCGCATACTAGCGCATTATGAAATGCTCACCTTGGAACTAAGCCTTCCAACGCTGTGATGTCGATGCTGAGCGGGCTGACATGTTCCCCCTGCCTCTCTTCTGGGTTTGGACGCTCCGGCTATGTGATTGGCAGGAGCTGTGATGATGTCACTCCCACGCATGCGTGTGGGATCCATTGGTTTCGGCGTGAAGCTCTGAAGGTCCTGCAAGGTATGCCGGACCTTCAGAGCCCATGTGCCAGTGATGTCACTGGCTGCATCCAGGTGAATATCTCCTAAATGGTGTACGTTTAGCAGATATTCACTTTGCCTACAGGTAAGCCTTATTTGTCTGGCTGAAATTGCATTCGCACCAAAATGGTGCAGGACCCTTTTTTTTTTTTTGGTCCACACTGGAATTTTGCACGATTTGACAGTTCGCATATCGCACCGTTCTGTGGGTGTTATTAACAAGCAAGCAAATGGCTTGCTATGGGGGCACTCATTAAGGGAAAAAAAAACAGGAGCTCTGCTGGGGACCTGAGAAGATGAGGATCGGGGCTGCTCTGTGCAAAACCACTACACAGAGCAGGTACATATAACATGCTTGTTTAAAAAAAAAACAAAACAAAAACACAATAACTTTAACATTTTCCCAGATATTAATATGATATTCTCTTATTCTAGTGGGTGGACACAGTTCCCAGGCTCCTCTGATTCGGGACAACGATGCGCCAACCTCAAGTATGTGTATATAACAGTATACATCTTAGTCTCATATAAATGTAATTGGGCTGGTTTACTAATAGCTTGTGGAGTTACCCAGTTACTGTCTAGTGAAAATTTTGGCTGGAACGACCCTTCTGAAGCAACTGGATGCTTTGCAGCATTACTTTTTTTTTTTTTTTTTAATTATTCTGTTTTCTGCTTGCATGTCTCGGTATGAAAGAGATTGCTGCTATATTCTCCCTCTGTCTCCACATAGTCTGTTATAACTATAATGGTGGATTACTTACAATTTTACATGGCAGAGCTTGATTGGCCAGTGTCTGGATATAGATGCTATGTTTTGGAGCTTTGGAATCTAATGTCTATTTTGGTGTTTTATTATTTTTTTTTTTTTTTTCCATGTTGCAGTGCGCAGTGGCTATCGCATACAGGCCAACCAACAGGATGATTCCATGAGGGTCCTTTACTACATGGAGAAGGAGCTGGCAAATTTCGACCCAACCAGACCAGGACCTGGCAGTAGATTTGAAAATGGTATGTTCATCTTCTCTCCAGAACATTTCCAAAATATGCCCCTTCCTAATGCCTATCAAGCCACACGCTCCCCTTCCGCCTCCATGCATTGCTGTAGCCTTTGCCAATGGATCAGGTTTGCAGGTATACGGGAGAGGCAAATTACCGGACACAGGTATATGGGGAGACCCGTGATCTCCTCAGTCTACTTCTGTCTTGGTTTTTATTTTTTTAACTAGTAGGTGGCAAAATGTTTTTAATTCGTGGAATGCCTTTTTTAATTTTTTATTTTTTTTTTTTTCCCTCCAGCTACAGTCATGAGTGAAGTGAGCTCTTTACATGAGGATGATCAGAGGAACAATCTCAGGAGCGGTATGGATCGTTTGCGCGACCAAGGCATGCCTACCATCCGGGATATGGAGGAGGAAAGCCTCATGGGAAGCGATTACCGCCGCCCTCCGATCCCTCGTCAGCCCCCTTATGATGATCGACCCCGTCATGCCCCACCAATGGAGAGGCGCGGCCGCACTCGCTCTGTAGATGACCTGGATGAATATGACAGACGAGACCGACACTACCGCGAGTCTCCCCCCGAGAGTCGAAGCCGAGGAAGACGCAATTCCGACGACGACAACAGCAGTCGAGGATATGGCCGAGGTAAGGACGGGCGCTCTCCTGATCCTCGTGACGATTACCATGGAGGTAGAAGAAGCCGCAGCAGAGATGACCTCCAAGATGTGGGCCGCCACCGTAAGGACCCAGCGTACGACGATCGGTTCCTCGATGAGGTTTTGCGCAAGAAGCAGCAGAGAGCCGGCAGCCGCGATGGTCTAGACAGCATTCCCAGTTCTTCCCGCTCAGATGGCAGAAGGAACCGCCATGACGATGACGACGATTTTCCACCGCCACCTCCTCCATATACGGAAACCGAATCGGTCTCCTCTCGAGGGAAGAAGATGAAAAGGGTGAGTCAGATTTTAAGATGGTAAATAAAGGATCACTTCTTTTGAAGAGAACCCGTCGTAGGGAAAGCATTGCTTTTTTCTTTTTTTAAATGACGAACTATATATATTGTAATCTTTTGTCTTTCAGGGTGAAGCTTTGAGTCGAGAGAGTTTGATTGTTTGAGGGCAGAACCGAAAAATTGGACCAAACCCTTCAGTTTGACAAGTGACCTAATTTTTTTTTTTCTCTTTAATCATTCTGTCCTGGACTGGGTGTTTTTTTTTTTTTTTTTTTTGTTTTTTTTTTTTTCTCTTTTTGTACTTTTTTTTTTTTTTAATTTAATTGTGTGAATATAGATTTGATTTACTCAGTGTAAAATAGTTTAAAAGTGAAAAAAATTATTTGTTACAAGAGACTATTCGAATGCTGGAGATTTAGGATTCGTTCACACATGAGGTTGGGAGGATATAAACCGTCCCCAATCCCCATCCCCCCCGCGCGCTTGAGCCACAGTTTTACCGCTACCTTCTTTAGCTGCTGAGGCAGCAGCTGGGTGTGTGTACACATGCTGCAACAAGAATTATACCCCCTGTCGCCTTCAAGTGAATGGGACCGTTCTGCAATTCCCCTGCATGCGGTTGCCTCATGCTAGTGTGGGATTTAGGGGGTTAAAGCAGATGGTGAAGAGGCAGTTCAACACCACCTCACTGCCTATCAAATCGCTCACTGAATCGGATCACTCTTCAGAGAGCAATGCACATGTGAACGAGCCTTTAGGGTTGATTTTTATATATTTTTTTGTTTTTCACTGGCCTTGTAAATAGTGTTTTTTAAACCTTCCTACTGATTTTATTCCTTTAAAAAAAAAAAAAAAACTGGATTAATTCCTACTGGTAGTATTTCTATTTTTTTTTTTATACACACATTTTTTTAGTATGCTGGTCTGAAAGCCACGGGGACCAAAAATCTAATATGGAATAGTTGATACCATTCACACCTGTGTTGTGTCCATGACCCCCCCCCCCCCCCCCCCTTTTCTTTTAAGAACACTATTCCTTGCACAAAGCAGATTTCCTGTTGGCAATATTTAAAACACTAAAGGGGAACCTTTTTAGTGTGATAATGAATTAAATTTACGAAAGTGCCTTACATGACTACTGTATCCGAACTTTTACACTACTAATGTATATATTACACTACAGGACTTTTATATAAATCACACCGTGCTTCTCTTGTGGCAAGTGTGGGACCAAATCTAATTAAAGGTCTGTTTTGGATTAGAACCGACTTTAAAGTGCATAATGACTACTTTAAAAAGTGACAAAGTTTTTTTTAAAAAAAAAAAGGTTTCTTTTAATGTGATTTATTTTATTTTTTTTTGGATGCAGAATTTTATAAATATGCCATTTTTGTTGTTGCCACAGAAGACTTATAAAAGGCAACATATGATTGGTCGCAGAGTTATAATCATAGCTCATATCTAAAGGAAAAAGGAAGCTGGCTTCACTCCCGAGAGATTCAACACTGACCATATTTATTGATCCAGACAAAGTACGGTCCGTCCATCCGTCCGTCCCCTCCCCTGAGCAATATGGTTTAGCACCAATATGCAATTGGGGAATATGGTCCTGTTGTATAGCAGGTGAAGTGCTTTTGCTAAAGTGGAATTTGTGTTAGAAATATCTGATGGGAAATTTTGAAATCAATAGCTACATACTAATTATCTTTAGCATTAGTAATAATGCCAACATTGTGCATGTAAACCCCTTTCCCTCCTTTATGACTTAGAGGAGCTCCTGCAGAAAAAAAAAAAGTCAGCAGCTACGAACACTGTAGCTGCTGACTTTTATTAGGACACTTACTTACCTGTCCAAGAATCCAGCAGTGTCTTCACCTGAGATACATAATTTCAATTGGCTCTCTGGTGCTGCTGCCATCTCCACTAAAGAAAACCTTGTGGCTTCACAGCCATTCCCTAGTGTTCTGTCTCATTGGGATGGCTGCAGGGGAAGGAGGAGGGGGCTGAACTTCTAGATGAGTTCGCTGCGGTGAAAACCAGGTACCCCCCCCCCACAAAAGGCAAAAGGTGCCACATGTGACTTTGGAAGGGGGAGGAGGCAGATAAGTGAAGCTTCCCCTTTTTTGGGTGGAGCTCTGCTTTAAGCAGCCCATATTTTATGCAATTTTTTTTTTATCCTTTCCCCAGTTGGCAGGAAAGAAACTTGTTTGATTCCCCCCCTCCCCCATTTAACGCAGTCAATGTTGATGGAGGAATCTCTCCCGCATTGCTATTGTGTTCTGGTGGGGAGTCTTCCTTGCCAGCAGAACACAATCATCACTGCTGGCAGCTATAGCATAAACAAAAAAAGAGAGAAAGAAATCTGACTGGTTGATCTGTCCATTGAACGACTTTAGTACAGTCAGCCTTCCCAAAGGTGGATCGAGTCTTGGCTGGTCCCTACTAAACTGGCCGAGATACAACCCTTCTATGGTCGGCATAACTCCAGGTTAGTGGGTGAAACATGTCGGAGGCGGTGGTGTTACCGCCACTTAGCAAGGCTCGGTTTGCTTTGTCTGGATCAATGAAGGTTGTCAGTGTTTGAATCTGAGTGCAGAGCTTCTGCCTCCTTTAGAATTGTGCTGTGGGGGGCAGCGGAGGAGCTCCTGTTGGTGTCTTGCACCCGGTCTTTTGGGAGACTGGTCTGAATTCATTTTTGGGAGCTTTTTTGAGATATCTAATCATAGCTGTTTTGGTAAAAAAAAAAAAATATGATTTTTGTAACACTAGACCAAGCAAATATTTATCTCAGATCTCAGTGTAGTTGGCTGCAATAAAAAAAAATGGCCAGCTGAGATATATGGAACTGTATAGACCTCTCTGATCTCTAGTGCCTTTTTTCAGTAAGTAGTGATGCAAACCTATACTTTGATGTAACATGTGAAGTGCTGAGTTTGCAGAAATGTACATTCTGATCAGAGAAAAGCTGCATCCTAAGGACAAAAAAGGAAAAACCTGGCACTGTTCAGACATTGGGATTAATAGGCACTAAACTGTAACTGACAGCTGTAACTTTTTTTTTTTTTTTTTTTTTTTTTACCTCCTTACCTAAACTATTGTTACCCTGAGGTGCCCCCTCACCCCCAGCTTGTGTACTTGCCGCCATAGTTCTGCCGCTGCCTCCTTTGCTGTTTACAGCCTTTCTGATGAAATAATCTTGCGCCATATCTGTGCAATGTAGTCCTCATAAACTGAGGATCTTCAGTCTCTATATACAGCCCATTTAATAGGGACTTGTTACACAGGTGCGGGAGAGTTTTGGTGAACAGACTGTTAATAAGGAGGCAACGGAGGTGCTACAGAGGTTTGTGAGCATCAGGGATGAGAAAGCAGAAGGTTGGCACAGACCAGCTAAGGAGTGCGGGTACTATAGGTAAATATACAGCTGTCCTTTACAGACATTGCTGTATACAAGCTGCAGTTCTGTACAAATACACCCATAACATCCACAAGATGTGACTTCATCACTAGACAGAAGTGCCCTTTAAATATGGCTGCCGCAGTGCCTTCATGAAATGTATAATTACCTTACAGCTCCACGAAACAACACTGTAATTTCCAAGTGACTTATTCTAAGTATCGGGTTCATCATTTTACAGAAAACAGGTGATTTTTATTACATAATAATTTTTATTACATAATGTGATGTCCTGTTGCAGCACATTTATAAAACACTGGTTTGATATTGTAATTTATACATTTTGTTTCTAGTGAGCTTAAATAATAAAATTTTGCATTTTTGGAGTTTGTCTTTATTGTATTGTCCCTGGTGTATGGGTTTTTTTTCCCCCTCTTGTACAGGCTTGTTGGTGCTCAGTAGCTACATCAGCATTTTCTTAATTGGGGTTCTGTTGAACACCAGGGTTCCTCTGGAGGTTTCTAGCGGTGTCTTGAGAAGTTTGCCATTTTCTGCCTCTCAGAAGTTACTACTGACACCAGTGATCTGTTTAGCTATGTGTTAAGAGGGCATTCTTCCCACTGACCTCCAATGTAAGGGACATTCTTCCCACTGACCTCCAATGTAAGGAACATTCTTCTCACTGACCTCCAATGTAAGGAACATTCTTCTCACTGATCTCCAATGTAAGGAACATTCTTCTCACTGATCACCAATGTAAGGAGCATTCTTCTCACTGATCACCAATGTAAGGAGCATTCTTCTCACTGATCACCAATGTAAGGAGCATTCTTCTCACTGATCACCAATGTAAGGAGCATTCTTCTCACTGATCACCAATGTAAGGAGCATTCTTCTCACTGATCACCAATGTAAGGAGCATTCTTCTCACTGACCACCAATGTAAGGAACATTCTTCTCACTGAACACCAATGTAAGGAACATTCTTCCCACTGACCTCCAATGTGCGCTGTAATATTTTGTTCTGTTGTATGGTCTTATGGCTGCACCATCTTTAATGCATTTTTTTTTAGGGTGTGCCCCCCCAAATATCTTGTTTTTCTATTGTATGGATTCTGATCAAATCCTTTTGGGTGAGGAGCACCCAATGTAAGGGGAATTCATCCCACTGACCTCCAATGTAAGGGGCATTCTTCCCACTGACCACCAATGTAAGGAGCATTCTTCTCACTGATCACCAATGTAAGGAACATTCTTCCCACTGATCTCCAATGTAAGGAGCATTCTTCTCACTGATCACCAATGTAAGGAACATTCTTCCCACTGATCACCAATGTAAGGGACATTCTTCCCACTGATCTCCAATGTAAGGAACATTCTTCTCACTGATCACCAATGTAAGGAACATTCTTCCCACTGATCTCCAATGTAAGGAACATTCTTCTCACTGATCACCAATGTAAGGAACATTCTTTCCACTGATCACCAATGTAAGGGACATTCTTCTCACTGATCACCAATGTAAGGGACATTCTTCTCACTGATCACCAATGTAAGGGACATTCTTCTCACTGATCACCAATGTAAGGAACATTCTTCTCACTGATCACCAATGTAAGGAGCATTCTTCTCACTGATCACCAATGTAAGGAACATTCTTCTCACTGATCACCAATGTAAGGAACATTCTTCCCACTGATCACCAATGTAAGGGGCATTCTTCCCACTGATCACCAATGTAAGGGACATTCTTTTCATTGGCTACCTTCTCCCTTTAATCTAAGGGGCCCCTTCTCTGACCACAAGTGTAGGGGAGCATTTTACTGACCATTAATGTAAGGGGACATTTCTCCACTGACCATTAATGTGAGGAAACACTACAATTTTCACTGTCTGCCTTTTTTCCAGCCAGTATTCTTGTTTATTTCATTAATTTTACTATTAAAATAGTTTTGCTGTTCTGAGAAGCTGTTGGCTGTCTTACACGAAGTATGCCACATGCTTTTATTCCTAAATCCTAACGACTGTGACATTTCCATATACCCAGTGAAGTGACTGGCCTCGGGTGATACAGAGATGAAACAAATCCTCCTACATAAGTTGTATCTGTTTATCTGCAGCCCTTTTGTCTTTGGAAAAAAGGGTGGAGCCTTGAAATGTCTCTACAACAAAATATTACAGCGCACACATGCAAAAAAGACATTTACCTCTAGCAAGGCTTATTTAAAACACCTAGACATTTTCAAAAAACATTATCAAAAAAATATGGGGATTTGGTCACACCATATTGCTATATGGTGCTTAAGCCCACTTACTGCGACAAAGTACCCCATGATTAGTGGGACCTACACTATCCATAGATTTGGGAGATCCTGCTTCTCTGAACCATGGGAGAACTTGAGGTCTCCACCCATGACACAGGTGGATGCTAATGAGAGGTACTTAATGAGGGAGTGAGGTGCTCCTCACCCAAAAGGATTTGGTCAGAATCCATACAATAGAAAAACAAGATATTTGGGGGGCACACCCTAAAAAAAAAATATGCATTAAAGATGGTGCAGCCATAAGCCCATACAACAGAACAAAATATTACAGCGCACACATGCAAAAAAGACATTTACCTCCAGCAAGGCTTATTTAAAACACCTAGACATTTTCAAAAAATATGGGGATTTGGTCACACCATATTGCTATATGGTGCTTAAGCCCACTTACTACGACAAAGTGTGCCCCCCAGATATCTTGTTTGAAATGCATCTAGGTGCCCCCTCTACCTTCCAGGCATCAGGATCAGCTCTGTGAGTGACAGGCAGGCCAATAACAGGTGCCGCTGTGGCGTGTCATCGAGCAGGACCGGCTCTCCATTATCTATCTGGCTCATCCTTCCATGATGTACAAGAGCTAGGCCTGAGATTTGTTATGTGAAGGTGGAGAGAGAGAGAGAGAGAGCAGAAGTCTGTGTGTTATCTACACCTGACCCTCTGCACTTTCCATACATACTACTGACCCTTGTACTCTGCCTTACTACTGACCTTTAAAGTTCTCTTACACACTACTGACCTCTGGGTTCTGCTTTATTTACTACCTACCTCTGCACTACATACTACTGACCCCTGCGTTCTGCTTTACTACCTACCTATGCACTGAGCATTACATACTACTGACCCCTGCGTTTTGCTTTACTACCTACCTCTGCATCGTGCATTACATACTACTGAACCTCTGGGTTCTGCTTTATTTACTACCTACCTCTGCACTGTGCATTACATACTACTGACCCCTGCGTTCTGCTTTACTACCTACCTCTGCATTACGTACTACTGACCCCTGCGTTCTGCTTTATTCCCTGCTTTACTACCTTCCTCTGCACTGCGCATTACATACTACTGACCCCTGTGTTCTGCTTTATTTACTAAGTGAAAATTATAATATAACTGTGCTAACCCAGTGAAAACCGGAGACAACAAAGCTGCTACACAGGAATATGACAAGTATTCAGATAATACTTGTTAATAATGATGCACAGTGCAGAGGTAGGGAATAAAGCAAAACGCAGGGGTCAGTAGTATGTAATGCACAGTGCAGAGGTAGGGAATAAAGCAAAACGCAGGGGTCAGTAGTGTGTAATGCACAGTGCAGAGGTAGGGAATAAAGCAGAACGCAGGGGTCAGTAGTGTGTAATGCTCAGTACAGAGGTAGGGAATAAAGCACAACGCAGGGGTCAGTAGTGTGTAATGCAGAGAGAGGTAGGTAATAAGGCAGCACACAGGGGTCAGTGGTCGGTAATAAATAAAGCAGAACGCAGGGGTCAGTAGTAGTATGTAATGCACAGTGCAGAGGTAGGTAGTAAAGCAGAACCCAGGGGTCAGTAGTATGTAATGCACAGTGCAGAGGTAGGTAGTAAAGCAGAACCCAGGGGTCAGTAGTATGTAATGCACAGTGCAGAGGTAGGTAGTAAATAAAGCAGAACCCAGGGGTCAGTAGTATGTAATAAATAAAGCAGAATGCAGGGGTCAGTGGTGTGTAATGCACAGTGCAGAGGTAGGTAGTAAATAAAGCAGTGTAAAAAAATGTAGCGCTATAACAAAATATAATACTAACACATATATCAAAACTTAATAGTGTTCAAAAATTGGTGAATGTTGAAGTCCAACCAATACAATAAAGATGTAAAAAGCTAGAATAATACAAATGTGATTAAAGTCCAAAGGTGAAATGGATAAAAAGTCCAGCTATGAAGTGAAAAATCTTCCACCATGTAATTCAACCACTAGTGAATCCTTAACCTCCCTGGCGGTATGATTATTTCGGATTTTAGGTGCTGAAAGCGGTACCATTATTTTGCCTGGAAATTTGGCGTTTTATATTGTAGGTCTGTAAATCTTAACAATAACACACTTAAATCTGTCCAAACCAGAGTCTAGTAGATATCCCGGGTATGATAAAGTTTGAAACACAAAAACATAAATTATAATATAATAAATAAAAATAAATAAAAAAAAAAAAAAAAAATAGTAATAAAATAAATTTCCCCACAATTCACTATCGCTCAATTCTGCAAGTGTTCTAATTTACTATCGCTGTTTTCTAGCTGGTCTAAAGCCACTTTTGACGTAAAGGGACACTTTTTGGTTGCTATGGACAATCTCCAGTTTCCAGGCAGAAAGAACAGTATATATCACATAAAACTGCATGCAGGGCATGGGACAAAGCACTGGGGACAAAAGGGATGTGAAATCATTCCATACAGTACTGTAATCTGTAAGATTACAGTACTGTATGTGTTATGATTTTTTACTTTTTTTTTAATTTGCCGCCAGGCTCCGCCCCCATGCGTTGCGCCGCTCGCAGGGAACGGAGCCTGGCACGGAGAGGCTTCGGAGGAGGACGGAGCCCTCGGACACTGCGGGTGACATCGCAGGATCCCGGGGACAAGGTAAGTAACGCCGCCCCAGGATCCTGCAATGCGATCCCGAGTGTGGCTCGGGGTTACCGCTAATGGGACTGAATTTTAACCCCGAGCCACACTCGGGAAAACCGCCAGGGAGGTTAAAGTGAAAGAGATTGAACACTCTTACCGGAACAGGTGGATCCGGATGTCAGCGACACCGAATCAGACAAGCTTAGAAATCCAGATGGGTGGCTCTCCCAGGTGAAGGTAGGGACCCCGGATCTCGGAAGGCATCTCCTCTTGGCTGGAACAACCTCAGCCGTATCCACCAAACCGAAGAAGCGACACATCCAATAGGAACATCAAAAATCTCTCATCCAACCAAAATAAGGGGAAGAAAAGAAAGGGAGGTTTATTGAAACCAACCAGTATAAAACAATTAAAAAAGTGATCACATAGAGATAAAAGCAATGTGGAGAACGATGAGCCTTGCCCTCGTATTTATACGGACCCCACTTCTATCTACAAAAGAGCATCAGCTTGTTAATGAGGGAATCTTCTCTGGGAATTTTAGACAAAAAAGAGAGCAGCTTTCTCATACCTCTAGTACCCCTTATCCCGGCTATTTATTACCTGCCCAAGGTACATAAGGACCCAGTCGATCCCCCGGGCAGACCTATAGTCAGCGGGATTGACTCAGGGACATCAAGGATAGGCAAATACATTGATTACCACCTCCAACCACTTGTTTGTCTAGTTCCTTCATATATCAAAAATACCGGGGACACTATTAGATTATTGGAATCTGTCAAATATCAGGAAGGTATGATTCTGGTGACGGCTGACGTCTCGGCCTTGTACACTTGCATCCCCCATGATCTAGGATTTGCGGCCGTAGAATATTACCTCCCATAGTGCCACTCTTCCTCTGATACAGTGAAATTTCATTATGGACCTTCTCAGGTTTGCCACGAAACATAATAATTTTTGGTTTCAAGACCATTTTTATTTACAGACTATGTTTGTGGCCATGGGGAGCAAAATTATTTCAGTCATTTCTATTATTGTAGTTTTTCACATCTTTATTGTATTGGTTGGACTTCAACATTCACCAATTTTTGAACACTATTAGGTTTTGATATATGTGTTAGTATTATATTTTGTTATAGCGCTACATTTTTTTACACTGCTTTATTTACTACCTACCTCTGCACTGTGCATTACACACCACTGACCCCTGCGTTCTGCTTTATTTATTACCTACCTCTGCATTACACACCACTGACCCCTGCGTTCTGCTTTATTACCTACCTCTGCACTGTGCATTACATACTACTGACCCCTGTGTGCTGCCTTATTTATTACCTACCTCTGCACTACACACTACTGACCCCTGTGTTCTGCTTTATTTACTACCTACCTCTGCACTACATACTACTGACCCCTGCGTTCTGCTTTATTTATTACCTACCTCTGCATTACACACTATTGACCCCTGTGTTCTGCTTTATTACCTACCTCTGCACCCCAGTTACATAGTACTGCACTCTTCATACATATTCCTGACCTTTGCATTCTGAGTTCCTTCCTGCACCGTGTGTTATTACTGACCTCTGAACCCGACGTTCTTCTAAACGATGCTTTTCATACTATTGACCCCTGAACTATGCTCTACATACTACTGATTTTTTAGTTGCTACTGACCCCTACGCTCCGTGCTACTTACTCCTGACACCTGTGCTGAGCTTTTGGGGTTAAAACCCCCAATGTAAATGAATTATTGGTTGCAGAAGTGAAGGACGGGCCCTGAATCCCGCAGACTGTCCCATGGCACGGCGTAGGGTGCCGGATAAACTGCCTGCCAAACCACATCACAGAGGTTGGACTTGTGTCTTTTTTCAATCTCACCTACTACTACTATCCCCTTATTATAAGTGCTGGACCCCCCCCCCCCATATTCTCTGCAGCACCCCCATTATAATGCTAAACGACCCCCTCCCCCACACACTTTTTCTTTAATGGTCATTTGTAAAGTGTATCTGTCACCCATTGCACACTTTGTAGTGACAGATGACAGATCAGTGCCTGTGCTGTGACTATGGTCTCCTCATAGGCTGCACTGCAATCCCAAATTCACACAATGCTACACCATGACAGGTCCGCTTATACTAAACTCCCATTTTAAGTCGTGACGGCACTGCGCATGCGTCCATGTCCACGGGTCTGGCCTGCCAGGGGCAGTCACATGCGTGGGGCGGGGCCTGCCCAGAGGAGAGCCCGCCCCCCCGCCAGTCACTTGTACGGGGCGTGGTCTATCCAGAGGCGCGTCTCTCAGAAGAGGGTCACGTACGCGGGGCGAGGGCTGCCCGGAGAAATGCCTGTCAGGAAAGTATGCGCGTATCAGAGTGTCTCTCTCTGTTCAGGCGCTCAGAGGACAGCCCCGGTCAGGACCCCTCCGGTGACGTATTAGGGGTCCTCGCCGCCTTCCTGTGACATTGTACCGCAGTGAAGGAATCCGAGTGCAGCGCTGAGAAGAGAACAGAAGAGAAGGCCGCCGCCATCATGTTCCGCACTATGCTCTCCCATGCCCGCAAACACCCCAGTGTGAGTCTCACCCCATTCCGGGTCACCTTTCCCTGACACCCCATTCCGGGTCACCTTTCCCTGACACCCCATTCCGGGTCACCTTTCCCTGACACCCCATTCCGGGTCACCTTTCCCTGACACCCCATTCCGGGTCACCTGACTGACTCTGACACCCCATTTCCGGGTCACTTTGCTGTCCTGACCCCCCCCCAATTCCGGGTCACCCCAACTACAACACGTCCCCCAGCCCCCCCCCCCCCCAAGGATTAATTCCCCTCAGCTGGTGACCCTTCCCCCCTCCATACAGTCAGATCTCCATAGAAACCCCCAATCAGTGTAAATCCCCCCCCCCCCCCCCCTTATATATGTAATAATTCCCCTCCATCTCCTGAGCAGTGTGCCCCCCCCAGAACTACCCCCCCCCCCCTATAGAGGTCACTGGGACAGCTTCCAGCGGAGGCTTCACGCTGACCGGGGGGGGGGGATGGGCTCTTCATACCAGACAAAACACCTGTATACGGGGGGGCCCTAGGACTACAATACACCTGTATACGGGGGGGGCCCTAGGACTACAATACACCTGTATATGGGGGGGGGCCCTAGGACTACAATACACCTGTATACGGGGGGGGGCCCTAGGACTACAATACACCTGTATACGGGGGGGGGGCCCTAGGACTACAATACACCTGTATACGGGGGGGGCCCTAGGACTACAATACACCTGTATACGGGGGGGGGGCCCTAGGACTACAATACACCTGTATACGGGGGGGGGGGCCCTAGGACTACAATACACCTGTATACGGGGGGGGCCCTAGGACTTTGAGACACCTGTATACGGGGGTATAAATGGGGGACAAGATGTGAAGTTGGAGGTGACATTACTGTACGGGGGAGGGGTCTGATCTTCTCATACCTCTTGTACATTCTGATGTCATTTCAGCTCTGACCCTTATTATACATACACCCCCCCTCCCCCCAGTACTGGGCGCTTCCTTTTCTGTACTGGTGGACCTTTTACTGACATCCATGAATGATCGGTGTGGTCAGTTCCAGGAAGATTCGGGGCCCAGTAAGACTCGGCATCTTTTCACAATACTGGTGGGGACTCAAATCGATCCTGTGACCCTTTTACTTTGCTGGGGGGGGGGGGGCACATTCACACTGCTGTGTTGCTGTAGTACTTGGTAAAGTGTAGGTTTTGTGTTGCTCCTCATGTACAATGACCCCCCCCCCCCCTCCCCTCCCCCCATTCTGACAACACGACTAATGACCTCACAGGGAAAAAAATCAGAAAGTAAAGAATTAATTTATAAAATGTTACAATGTTTATAGTGTGTAGCTAGAAATGTGAAGTGGGCGGAGTCCCGGAGTTGGGGCTTGTCATGTGTTTGTGGAACGCCATGTTGGATCTCACTGCCATCTCTTCTTCTTCTTCTCCTTTCAGTTGATTCCTCTGTTCCTGTTTGTGGGGGCCGGAGGTGTGGGGTCACTTATGTACGCCATGCGAGTGGCCATGAGAAGCCCTGAAGTTAGGTAAGTGGGGGGGGGGGGGATGGGGGGGCGGGTTTCTGGGTTTTTGTTTTTTTTTCCTTTTTTTTTTTTGTTTTTTTTTTGTTTTTGTTTTTTTCTTTCCCTGCTTTTGGTATAATAACCATTTTGAATTTATATTGCAGTTGGGACAAGAAGAACAACCCAAACCCCTGGAATAAGCAGGGCCCCAACTACCAGTATAAGGTGAGTGAGGTCCCAGCACACAACCGTCACCTCTGATTCCCCCCCCCCACCCGCAGTGGTACCGCCTCCTCTCCTGGACTGAAATGGTTTGCGCTGATATCACTGCACACTGCGAGCTTCTCATAATGGGGGGGGGGGTTTACTAAAGGCAAATAGACTGTGAACTTTGCAACTGCAGTTGCTCCAGAGCTTAGTAAATGTGGTAAAGCTTTGCAAAGAATACACAATAGTGTGTAAGGAAAATATAAATACAGCAATTTTTGGTTGCTCATGATTGGATGATGGAAGTCAGCAGAACTTCTGCTCATTTACTAAGCTCTGGAGCCACTGCACTTGAAGGTGCTCAGTCTATTGGCCTTTAGTAAATCCACCCCCTATGTGCATTAGAAGCTGCAGCAAGCTAGAACTTGTCTAATTTTGTCTGGATGACGTCCAGAAGCATAGAGCCCCTTGGATGAAAGAGCTGTACTATTCTGGACGTCATCCAGACAAAATTGGAGAATCTTCGCCCGTCTTCCTTCTGTGGCTGCGAACTCTGACTGTGTGATTGGCCGGAGCCGTGTGATGTCACTCCTACAGGTCACGGCACGGGCGACCGTTCCTTCAGAGCACGTGCCAATTATGTAATTGGCACAGTATACAGAAGAATAACGCCTAAACGGCGCACGTTTTTAGGAGATATTTACGGTGCCTATAGGTAAACCTTTTATTATAGGCTTACCTATATAGGTACCAGGAAGGTTTACTTCCTCTTTAAGGTGGAAGCATCTCCTGATCATGTGATCACATCCTACCATCTCCTGTGAGTGTGATGCAGACTGAATATATATCTCTCTCTGTCTCTCTCTGTCATCTCAGAGCCACACCCACCTACCTGTTGCCACACCCGTTTGACCATAAAAGCGGGGCTAGAACAGGCGAAGGCAACCTCAGTACTCGCACTGTGGTGAAACTACAGATCCCATCGTGCCTCTGAGTTGTGACTGTCAGTCTTGCAGTACTTCATGGGACTTGTAGTTCCACAACAGCTGAAATGCTGAGGCTTCCTAAAGTTTCCTGAGTCCTAGAGGCTGCCATTGACTGACTTGACTGAAAATGGCCGCCTGGCTGTTAAACTGATTGGCTTCTTCTTCTTCCCTTCCTTTTTTTTTTTTTTTTTTTTTTTTTTTGGTAAGTCCTGGATTTTAAATTTGTCCATAGAGTAGGGAAGTTAGAAGTAAAAACAAGTCCCTAATAATTTGGAATGCAGCCTGTTCTGTGCATAGATCTCCTAGATCAGGGATATGCAATTAGCGGACCTCCAGCTGTTGCAGAACTACAAGTCCCATGAGGCATAGCAAGACTGACAGCCACAAGCATGACACCCAGAGGCATGCTGGGACTTGTAGTTTTGCAACATCTGGAGGTCCGCTAATTGCATATCCCTGTCCTACAGGATTACTGAATCTATTCCTGTTGCAGTACCAGTTGTCACCAGCAGGTATTGCTCCATGCAATCTGTTCTATAAAACCAGGTAGCTTTGTAGGAGGCAGGGCTGCTCTGCTCCTTGGCATTGGTTGGAAACTGGAAGTTCTGATTTTTTTTGATTTGTTCCGTATTGTGACCTTTTGTCTTCTCTTCTACAGTTTTACAATGAGACAATCGACTACAAGAATCTGAAGAAGGAAGGACCCGACTACTAAGCCGCCCCGTTCGTTTGCAGAAGCCGCCAGTCAGCGCAACTGGAGCGCGATTCATCCTGTCCAGGAATGTCCACGCCATTCCCTCTATTTAATCAGATCAGACCTGTTAATTGAATTGACACCGCTCTGTCTGTCTTGGTAATGTGTTTAGTTGTGCTTAATGCAATTAAACCAATTAAATCGAAGTCTGTTTTTATAATGGCTGCTTAGATACGTTCTGCGCTCTCTCACTTCTCGGTCATGTAGATATCCGCCCAGTGCAGGAGCCATGTGCTCCGTATTGTAAAATACAGATGTTTGTACAAGTGACAACCCGTGTCTTCTGGTTTTTTATTTTACTACTATGCACGAGAGCAAGACCTTAACACCTTCAGCTCTGGAAGGTCCCCCCCCCCTTCATGATCAGGGCATCTTTTGCTATTCAGCACCGTGCTACTTTCTGCTCATGTAACACTGTACCCAAATTCTTCTTTTTTTTTTTTTCCCTTGTGCTGGTAATTGCTCACCTCTGGGGTTTTATTTGTATAAATGAAAAGACCACAAATTATGAAAAAAAAATACTTTTTATTCATTTTTTTTTTTATTTTATTTATTTTTTTTTTCATCTTCATTAATTTAGACCACAATTGTATTCTGCTATATTTCTTTGGTAAAAATAACCCAAATTAGTGTATTATTTAGTCTACAAACTATGGTGTATATCTGAAAATTGATCAATCCTGATGTACTGACGGCCAATCTCATTATTACTTGCTGGGACAGTGTCAGAATAATTTATTAATCCCAAAGGGAAATGATTGAAATACACAACAAAATACATATCCAATGTAAAAAAAAAAAATCTAATTTCTTCATCAGTTTCGGTGTATTATGTATTCTGCTACATGTTTTTGGTAAAAAAAAAAAAAAAAAATAAACCCCAATAAGCATATATTGATTTGCGCAAAAGTTAGAGTCTACAAACTAGGATATTTTTATTTCCCTTTTTTTTTTTTTTTAAACTAGTAATGGCTGTGTGTGTGTGGTGTTTTTTTTTTTTGTTTTTCCCCTCCCCCTTCTATTTTGGGGCTGCAACATTGTGGTGGACAAATTGGAAATCTAACACACTTTTTTGGGGGACCAGTGACACTAATAGTGATCAGTGCTAAATAATATGCACTGTCACTGTACTAATGACACATCAGGGGTGATCAAAGGGTTAGGTGTGCTCCTAGGGAGCGATTTCCAAGACCCCTTTCACACTAGAGTGCTGCAAAAGTGGCGGTCCTTTTTGCTGTGCTTTTGCTCTGGTTTTTGTACACTAGTGGGACTTTTTTTTTTTAGGTCACGTGACAACGTGACCTTAAAACAAACACACAAAGACTTGTTGTTTTGCAGCGATTTGGAAGCACTGTCCATTCATTGCAATGGGCAGGGGCATTGTAAACGTCGCTTCCAACCCGCACCAAAGATGCTGCTTACAGGACTTTTTGTAACGTCCCAGTACTGCCCCGGTGTGAAAAGACCCGTTGCAATGAATCGGAGGCGCTTTTCAGAGGCTGTTTCTAGCACTAAAATGGCTGAAAACTGCCTCCGTGTTAAAGTGGTCTAACTTATTGAGCTGCCTTAACACTTATCAGTTCCCCTCATAAATGTAAGTGGGCATGATTTCTGTTCTAGGGTGACAACACTGTTCCTGTATAGCTCCTTTTTTTTAAGAGTGTTGTCACCCTAATGCAGGAACTGTCAGGATCATCAGTTGAAGTTAAAAGAACGAATAAAACAAAACTAATTCAGCCACCATGTTGGAGGCCCATTGCACACACGGGCTGTCCGGCTGTAGTGCTTCCCTCTCTTCAGTGCTCCGGGGGGGGGGGGGGGGGGGGACAGGTGCAGCATCCAGTCCTGCTGCAGGCAGGCTGTCAAAGTCTGTGGTAGGCTGCGGCTGGGCAGGGCTGCTTGCTGTTGTGAGAATTACCGGCTGGAGGGTCTGAATCCGAGGCACAACTAGAGCCTGCGGGGCCCTTCCCTCCAAGCCCAGTGTTGGAACATCAGGGCACGGTCGCAAGTTTGACCTTTGTGACCCTGGTAGTTCCGCCGCTGATTTCAGCGCATAATCACTGCGCTGATCATAGGTGGATCGCACAGCAGCTCTTAACCTCTCGCCGCTCACAGAACGCATAAGTGAGCGGGCTTTACCACCCACATGTGTGTACGTCGCTCCCACCACAGGGACTAAACTCAAAGAAGGAGCCGGCTCCCGGTCATGTGACCACCGTGACAGCCAATCACAATGGTCGCATGATCCCCCTCCCCAGCTGTAATGATCCTGTTAAAGCAGTGGTCATCAACTCCTGGCCTCAGGACCCGCTAACAGGCCAGGTTTGTAGGATAACTGAAACACATCACAGGTGATATCATTTGCTGCTCAGTGATTGCAGTATTCTAGTCTACATCTCCCCCAAGGTAATACATAAAACCTGGCCTGTTAGTTGAGAACCACTGGGGTTGGGTGGGAAGGAGTTAAAAGACTAAATTCACCTTTTGCAAAAAAAAAAATAAATTATAAAATAATAAATGCACCCATATGAATTAATGAAAAAAAATTATAAAAAGAGTCAGGTGCCCTTCATCTTTTGTTTGCGCAGAGCGAAGCCCAAGAAAAAAAATGTCATCTACAGTATCTCACAAAAGTAAGTACACCCCTCACATTTCTGTAAATATTTTATTCTATCTTTTCATGTGACAACACTGAAGAAATGACACTTGTCTACAATGTAAAGTAGTGAGTGTACAGCTTGTATAACAGTGTAAATTTGCTGTCCCCTCAAAATAACTCAACACACAGCCATTAATGTCTAAACCACTGGCAACAAAAGTGAGTACACCCCTAAGTGAAAATGTCCAAATTGGGCCCAAAGTGTCAATATTTTGTGTGGCCACCATTATTTTCCAGCACTGCCTTAACCCTCTTGTGAATGGAGTTCACCAGAGCTTCACAGGTTGTCACCGGAGTCCTCTTCCACTCCTCCATGACGACATCACGGAGCTGGTGGATGTTAGAGACCTTGCACTCCTCCATCTTCCGTTTGAGGATGCCCCACAGATGATCAATAGGGTTTAGGTCTGGAGACATGCTTGGCCAGTCCATCACCTTTACCCTCAGCTTCATTATCAAGGCAGTGGTCGTCTTGGAGGTGTGTTTGGGGTCGTTATCATGTTGGAATACTGCCCTGCGGTCCAGTCTCTGAAGGGAGGGGATCATGCTCGACTTCAGTATGTCACAGTACATGTTGGCATTCATGGTTCCCTCAATGATCTGTAGCTCCCCAGTGCCGGCAGCACTCATGCAGCCCCAGACCATGACACTCCCACCACCATGCTTGGCTGTAGACAAGACCCACTTGTCTTTGTACTCCTCACCTGGTTGTCACCACACACGCCTGACACCATCTGATCCAAATACGTTTATCTTGGTCTCATCAGACCACAGGACATGGTTCCAGTAATCCATGTCCTTAGTCTGCTTGTCTTCAGCAAACTGTTTGCTTTCTTGTGCATCATCTTTAGAAGAGGCTTCCTTCTGGGACGACATACATGCAGACCAATTTGATGCAGTGTGCGGCGTATGGTCTGAGCACTGACAGGCTGACCCCCCACCCCTACAACTTCTGCAGCAATGCAGGCAGCACTCGTACGTCTATTTCCCAAAGACAACCTCTGGCTATGACGCTGAGCACGTGACCTCAACTTCTTTGGTGGACCATGGCGAGGCCTGTTCTGAGTGGAACCTGTCCTGTTATACCGCTGTATGGTCTTGTCCACCGTGCTGCATCTCAGTTTCAGGGTCTTGGCAATCTTCTTATAGCCTAGGCCATCTTTATGTAGAGCAACAATTCTTTTTTTTCAGATCCTCAGAGAGTTCTTTGCCATGAGGTGCCATGTAGAACTTCCAGTGACCAGTATGAGAGAGTGAGAGTGATAACACCAAATTTAACACACCTGCTCCCCATTCACACCTGAGACCTGGTAACACTAACGAGTCACATGACACCGGGGAGGGAAAATGGCTAATTGGGCCCAATTTGGACATTTTCACTTAGGGGTGTACTCACTTTTGTTGCCAGCGGTTTAGACATTAATGGCTGTGTGTTGAGTTATTTTGAGGGGACAGCAAATTTACACTGTTATACAAGCTGTACTCTCACTACTTTACATTGTAGCAAAGTGTTATTTCTTCAGTGTTGTCACATGAAAAGATAGAAGAAAATATTTACAGAAATGTGAGGGGTGTACTTACTTTTGTGAGATACTATATACAGATTAGCAATCCTTAGAAGTGGCAGATGCATTTGTTTTCTTTTTGTCAGGCTGAGAACATTTCCCTAGAAGAAGAAGGAGGGGAGGAGGTGTTTGTAATCCAAATCCAAAAACCAGGCTTTTTGGATTTGGCATCGTTGTTTCTCCATAGATAGAGAACAGTTACTGTTGTCACCCTAGGAAAGGAAGTTTATTACTGGCAGGATCACCCGATGGAAATAAAGGAAAACAAAATAAAAAAATAAACAAATACAACCACCACATCTAAAGTCTAGTAAGCTACATTGTGCTACACGTTTGTTTGTGGGCTTAGATCAGGGATATGCAATTAGCGGACCTCCAGCTGTTGCAGAATTACAAGTCCCACGAGGCATAGCAAGACTGACAGCCACAAGCATGACACCCAGAGGCAGAGGCATGCTGGGACTTGTAGTTTTACAACAGCTGGAGGTCCGCTAATTACATATCCCTGGCTTAGATAGACTTTAAAGTGTTACTAAAGTCAGGACTCTGCATTCACTATATCTGGTCTCCCACAGTACACAGAACATGGAAATGCAATTATTTTAGTAAATATAAACTGCTAAGTACCTTTTCTCATCAGCAGTATATAGCAGTCTTGTGACTTCTATCAGTGTCTGGTTAAAGCTTGTAGGAGGAATTTTCATTCTGCTCTGACTGTCCTATGAGGCTGCAGGACTCCTGACCCTCTGACTGGACAGTGCTGATTGGCCCTGTGCTGATCACATGTACTCTCCCTAGCAAAAAAAACTAGCAATCTGAGCATGTGCAGAGTGTCCCTTAGCCTCTGTTCTATCTGGAGATGGATTGGGGACAGTGGAAGAAGGGGAGGTCAGAGAAGACAGGATCAAACAGCCTTTTTACACAATGCAGAGGATTAACCCCTTAGGTTCCACAGTGAGTATAACAAGCATGCTATTCTGCATATAAAGACTGATTTTACTGTTGTGGGTTTAGTAAGACTTTAAGGCCCCGGACACATTATGCATTGCAGTGAAGAACACATTTTTGTGTGTAGTGCTAAGCATACACTATACAATCTGATTCTACAATCTCTTTTAGATCTACCAACAATTATGTAGTACAGGGGTAGGGTTGCTACCTGTACAGGAATGACCTGGACAGTCCGGGTTTTGACAGGTGTGCCCAGGTTTGTGTCCTCCTGACACCCGGACACAGCTGCATAGGTTCCAGTCACGGCCAGAGTAGTAAGTACCTGCAGCATTTCATGCTGCGCTCTCCCTAGCCCCAGCAGCACCCCCCCCCCTCCTGTGCCTGGATGCTGCTAATATAAAGGGCCTCTAATCTAATGGGGGTCACTCTGTCAGGAGGAGTGCTGACCATTGGTGTCGCTACAGTGGGGGTTCATTCACACAATAGTTGCCACCGGTGCTGATATAAGGTGACTGAACTAATGGGGGATGCTGACAGCTGATGACCAACCATTAGATCAGCAGTCAGCACCTCCCCCATTAGAGACCCCCATTATATCAGAGTCACCTTAAATCAGCACCTCCCTTTACAGACCGCCATTAGATTGTAGTCAAGTATTGAAGTGGTTTTTGGGCTTTAACCAATAGAGCTTTAATAGAAAGCTCTATTTGTATGAAAAAATTATACAAATATACTTTGAGTACACTGTTGAATGACACCCAGCATCATTCAACCTACTGAGCCCAGGCTGTGAAAGGGACAACCTCTGAGGTCGGGTTCACAATACGTGCGGCCACGAGTTTGTTCATGGAGTCTGGTGGTTCATGGGGTCTGGTGGTTCATGGGGTCTGGTGGTTCATGGGGCGGTCTGGTGGTTCATGGGGTCTGGTGGTTCATGGGGTCTGGTGGTTCATGGGGTCTGGTGGTTCATGGGGCGGTCTGGTGGTTCATGGGGCGGTCTGGTGGTTCATGGGGTCGGGTGGTTCATGGGGTCGGGTGGCTCATGGGGTCTGGTGGTTCATGGGGTCTGGTCGTTCATGGGGCGGTCTGGTGGTTCATGGGGTCAGGTGGTTGATGGGGTCGGGTGGTTGATGGGGTCTGGTGGCTCATGGGGTCTTGTAGTTTATGGGGTCTGGTGGTTCATGGGGTCGGGTGGATCATGGGGTCGGGTGGTTCATGGGGTCGGGTGGTTCATGGGGTCTGGTGGTTCATGGGGTCTTGTGGTTCATGGGGTCTGGTGGTTCATGGGGTCATGTGGTTCATGGGGTCATGTGGTCATAGTTGCCACCGGTGCTGATATAAGGTGACTGAACTAATGGGGGATGCTGACAGCTGATGACCAACCATTAGATCAGCAGTCAGCACCTCCCCCGGGGCGGTCTGGTGGTTCATGGGGTCTGGTGGTTCATGGGGTGGTCTGGTGGTTCATGGGGTCTGGTGGTTCATGGGGCGGTCTGGTGGTTCATGGGGTCGGGTGGTTCATGAGGTCTGGTGGCTCATGGGGTCTTGTAGTTCATGGGGTCTGGTGGTTCATGGGGTCGGGTGGTTCATGGGGTCTGGTGGTTCATGGGGTCTGGTGGTTCATGGGGCGGTCTGGTGGTTCATGGGGCGGTCTGGTGGTTCATGGGGTCTGGTGGTTCATGGGGTCGGGTGGTTGATGGGGTTGAGTGGTTAATGGGGTCTGGTGCGTTTGTGTTCACTGGTTCAGGTGCAAATCAGGTCCGAATTTTTTGCCTGAATTCGCACCTGAATCGGACCAAAAGAGGCACAGGACCCTTTTTGTATGCGGACTGTGGCCACCCTGGACCTGTGTGAACCATCTCCATTGATAGCCGGTGTCTTGCCGAGAATGTTCCCTCGGCGGATAAGTTCCCCCCCTGTACTGCGCAGGCGCAGTGCCTGCGCAGTACATACTACTCTCAGCCGCCGGAGATAGCCGAAGCTCAAATGCTTCAATCAGCTGTACACGGCGCCTGCGCTCTGGGTCCAGGTTCCTTCCCCACCATCCAAGTAGACCTAGAGGGGGAATCTAAAAGTGCCGAGCGCAGCGAGGCTGTGCCCGAAGCGTGGCGAGCGAAGCGAGCCCGCGAGGGGCCCTCTTACAGGCGCCGTGTACAGCTGATTTTCATCTGTTCTGCTTCGGCTATTTCCGCCGATACCTACTGCGCAGGCGCAGTAGAGGGGGGAACTTATACGCTGAGCTGAACTTTCTCGGCAGAACACCGGTTCCATTCACATCATGCAAATTGGATGCGGGAAATCCACATCCAATTCACATATGTGTGAACCTGGCCTAAGGGTGCGTCATCATGGGCTCTTATTACACCTGCGCAGAGTGGCGCTTTTATGTCATTACATGAAATCTGCGTTGTGTTCAGGAGTAGGACCACCCTAGATTAACGTGGTTGTTAACCCTGTTACACCACTTTTACCTACCAGTAAGGCCTATAATACGGCTTATCTGTAAGTACCGTGAAGATCTCCTAAACCTGCACGGACAGACGTCATCGGCACATGCGCACTGAAGGAACGGGCCGCTCGAGCGGTTTCTTCAGGAGCCGTGCCGTGACCGGCGGCTTCTATATACTACAAAAAAACCACAGAGCGCCGCTAAAGAGTTCGGGTTTGGCTTGAAGAAAAGATGGAAACGAGGTCTGCAATCAATCTATGTAATAGAATAGAAGGACCTTCATAAATGAACCAATTTGTATCCAATCAGGCAGGCCCCTATACTACACAACTGTTGGCAGATCTAAATAAGATTGTACAATCACATGCAATGTGTGCTTCAGGGAGTGATGAACCTATTTATTTTTAACTCATTGCCAAGGCACTGTGATAATAATAATAATAATAATAATAATAGCTATCAATTTCGACTTCTTTGAGATTTGCCCACAACAAAAATGTCTGCTACCCACTTCCGCCCTTTTGCAGGATACCACCTGCGCATCCCCCGCCCCTTCCTTTTGGCGTGGAGGCTGTTGGGTCTTGAGTAGAGCGGACACGTGCTGAGTTGGTGATCGCTGTGAGAGTCGCGCGGACGGAGACATGAGGCCAGGTGAGAGCACGTGGTGCAGCCGGGAGAGAGGAGGGGGGGGGGCCCGGCTGTGCGGAGAGGAGAGGTCGGGGATGTGAGGCCTGTGCGGCGGGGGCGCTCCCAGCTGTATTCCCGGGCATCGAAGGGAGCCAGGCCGTCCTCTGCTTCCCTCCCCAGCCGCAGAGACCCCCGGATATAATGTCCTTTGGCATAGGAAGCTGATTATCTGTATCATAGTCCGCTCTCTGTTACTTGTGTGTGTTATTTATTTACTTTTGTATGAGATGAACCCGAGCCGTCTGATTGTATGTGTATGGGACATCAGACGATCCTCAGCTGACCGATCTCGTAAAGGGGGGGGGGTCTATTATTCCCCCCCCCCCCATGTGATGGATACCAGAGAGAGACCCCGTTATATAAACATGTATGTTCAGCAGAGATCTGTCCACAGAAGGGCCCCAGATCCACCGACATCTCATATCTATGGCCGCCCCCAAATATTCCTCCTATATGTAGCAATAACTCTCGGTGGAGCTGCTGGTTTAAAGCGGGCTGTTACCTTCACTCTCTATACCTCCGTTGCACCGGGTCTAGGGTCCCGTTGAGTTTACCTCTGGTCAATGTAGGCACCAAACACTTGAGTATCTTTTTCCAATGCTTTAATGAACAGGGAATCAAGGAAGTAGCAGGAAAGTTGCAGGGAAGCTCGAATACCTTTCCTTAGTATTCTTTAGTACATTATTAGGAATTGAACACTTGTAGTTGAATGTGATCCCCTTATGGAATTCAATCTTTGCCCGCCTGGATAGGCCTCTCTCACTTGCCTAGCAGCCAGTACGTAGCACGAATAAAAGTCCCTGCCACAGACTTGTTTGGAATGAAACCCGTACGATCCTCTTCCACAGGATGTAATGGTTTATGATGAATGTCAGACACAGTACTTGAACCTTTAAGCCAACCCGGCAGTACTATGCAGTAAGATTACTTCAGGATATGTCCTCCACCCGAGTCACCAGGCCCTTCTCCAGACCAGCACTCTGCGTGATCCTTCCATGACGGGTCCTCCCCTGGGATCTCCTCGGTTGTCCAGCTTCTTCACACAGGATAGACAGCTCAGGACCATTCCTCTGCCGCTGTGGTAGGCCCCAGACAGGCTTCTGGGCCCACCCACACGCCGCAGCGACGGCGGACCACGAGGTGGTATTCCTAATGCATACCTGTCGGCCAGGAGGGCCAGCAGGTGGCTGAAAACAAACCCCTAAACATGGCATCTGTCCCATAAATACCCTCTCCCAGAATGCAACTCGGAGGACCACCTCCACCGAGTTGTCCCCGGGACAGAGGAGCACTCATACGCTTCAACACGTTGCCTTTCCAACACTGGCCCATGGTGACAACGACACCCACCGGCACAATGTGGAACTACACGCAACTCAACCAAGCTAGAACAGAGGCCAATCTAACTTGACCTAACAAGTAACCCACAAGATTTACCTATCAGCAGTAGATTAAAAATCTACCAGCGCTACATACCCCCCCCACTACAATAGACGTTGTCCTCAACATCTGTCAAAAATAACTCCCAAGCCTGAGAGTAGGTATTTGAACTTAAAACTTGGATTAAAGCAAAGAAGAAAGGAAGACAGTAGAGACATTACAATTTCAACCTCCTTTTTTTTTTTTTTTTTTATATGTTCACATCCGTAAACATAACCACATTAATACTGTTGCAACCCCACTATCTATCTAGCTGAAAAGCCTAACAGCTTGATAGGATGTCCACTTGCTCCTGAAAAGAAACAAAGTTAAACACACACACAAGATATATACAGTTTAGGAGCAAAGTCTCATTCCGAAATAAAAATGAAACTCTCTTCTTAAAATCTTTCTTACATTCCCTTTAAGGAACCAACTAAAACTATTTGAGGAGTCCATCCCTATATATATTTAGGTATGTCATATCTTTTAAATGAAGGAAGTCCAGCTAGTAAAACCGGGCCTTGGATTTAGAAACACAGAGCTGAACATCAAATCTTGATCACGAAGATCTCTGAACACTGACACTATCTATCTACATACCCCACAGTTCTTTATCCATAATCACCAGTAGAACCGAGGATCTGGCAATGTCTAGTCTTTACCAGTTTATCCACTGTAGTAATGAAGTACACAACGTCATCTTTTCCGGGTCTGCAAATGACCACTTTGTCAGCATAGATGTGCCGACCATAGTTCCAGTGTAGGAAACATCCACTGAAGCGTTCATCCATAGCGACAGAACATCCAGTTTTCCGGAAAGGCTTAGGCACAGACAAATAGTCCCAAACAGCTTCACTGTACCAGAGCTCCCGGGTTAGCTTCAATCTCTTGCATAATGTCCAGAGTAACATATAGGAACTCCAGACCATATTCCCTGGCCACATGCTTGTTAAGCATTCTCTGCAAACGTGCAAGTTTAGGCAACGATCTGTTTTTCCCCAAACCAGGGGGCACAGAAGAGTTCAATGACTTGTTCACCATAGACCCGATGGGTGTTGGAAACAAAGTAGTAACTTTAGGCAATGTTTCCTTGATAGCACTGTGTGGCTCCACACAAGGCGATGTTCTCCCAGAATCCAGGGCTGTCCATTCTGAGAAAGTCAAGGCAGAAGCAACATCTTCACCCTGAGCCCATAACAGTTCTTGTGACATTGTCTCAAATAAATCATCATCTCCGGAGAGATCCGACATGGAATCTATCTCCGAATCTCTCAACTCTTCTGCCGGCAAGTATTTACACAAAGTCCCAGATACATTCACCTGTGAACTCTCACCCGTTCCTGACGCGGACCTCTCCGGTTCCGGTAGTCTCAGGGGTAGGCCTCAACCACGGCCGCGGGAAGCCTTTACGTATCCCACCTTCCTCTGGACAGGTACAACAGAGATAGTCGTAGTGGATGCGGAAATCAAAGTAATGTCCGCTGATGAGTTAGTTACCACAGTATCTCTCTCAGGAACACTTTCGGTGACAACAGGCGAAATCACGGCCTGCCGTTCTTTTTCAACAGTAGTAGCAGCTTCCACTGTGGCGATACCTGTAGCCCAGTCCATACGATAAGCACGGGGCGACATGGTAGGTTGCTCCACCACAAACAAATATTCTCCACATTGTGGGCAGCGAACAAATGGACGGAGATGTATGGCCAGTCCTTCACACTTGTGGCAAAGCATGCCCAGCCCTTCGATATCTCCGACTGTATAAAGGACAAACCTCCCCTGCGGTTTCAAATGAATGCCGGTACCCGTAAGCAAGGCTCCGGTCAGCATAACACCCGCAGCGGTGCTGGTAGTGAACATCTTAGGTCCTACAGTTGGTTGCATCACCGAAAAAGCCATGGCCACACTCTGATCTTCTCAGCACGATCACGAGGCCTCTCCTTCTCTGGCGCCAACACACATACACGCGGCAACAAGTAGGCTAGGCTCCTCCCACTTGTTCCTCTGATCACGTAGCTCCCGGGCTTTCACTGGCGCCCGCCGCCTACGCAGTCAGAAATAAAGTCCTGCAACTTTAACCCCTTCTTCTCCTGAGAAATTGACAAAGTCCAGCTTTCACCGTAAACTCCCGGTGAAACACTTCCCGATGGCCAACAAATCCCGGACGACGCCCCCCACATGTAGCAATCACTCGTTCCTGACCACGAGGTGGTATTCCTAATGCGCCGCAGCATCGTGGGCCTCCCGATCGGAGGGCCACGAGGTAGCTCCTTAACGCATACCTGTCGGCCAGGAGGGCCAGCAGGTGGCTGAAAACGAACCCCCAAACATGGCGTCTGTCCCATAAGTACCCTCTCTCAGCATGCAACTTGGAGGACCACCTCCACCGAGTTGTCTTCAGGACAGAGGAGCACTCATACGCTTCAACACGTTGCCTTTCCAACACTGGCCCATGGTGACGACACCCACCGGCGCAGTGTGAAACTACCCGCAACTCAGCCAAGCTGGAACAGAGGCAAATCTAACTTCACCTAACAAGTAACCCACTAGATTTACCTATCAGCAGTAGATAAAAAATCTACCAGCTCTACATATATATCAATGTACTGTCTGCACCCCCTATGTACACCCGGGGGATGGGTGGTCAGGGTCTGCCGGGGAGGTGTGAGGCTTCCCTTACCAGTAGGACACCCCCCCAAAAAAAATGACAAGCACTGTATATACACCACATCCCACCCATAAAACCCACAATATAAAGATTTTCCTTCTGGTCCCTCCCTTCTGAGGGGCAAGACGCCCCCAAATCCCCTCCCCCCCCCACGCGAGACGTCCTTCCATTCTGAGGGGAGAGACGCCCCCAACCCCCCTCCCCCAGGCGAGGCGTCCTTCCATTCTGAGGGGAGAGACGCCCCCAACCCCCCTCCCCCAGGCGAGGCGTCCTTCCATTCTGAGGGGAGAGACGCCCCCCCCGCGCAAGACATCCTTACCTTCTGATAGAACTATAGTATAATTCATATAAAAGCTCATATATATATATATTCACTGTAATTGAGCAAAGCAGGCCGGCTGAACATGACCTCCAAAAAAAGGAAATTATGGTTTCCAGCAATCTCCATGCTCCTCTGGGGCCCTACAGTTGGGGGGGGGGGGGCACCTTAGCTTGCACCGAAGCTGATGAGATCGTCCTAGTGCCCGAATCAGAGTTGAAATCACACTGCTGGTTCTCTGCAAATTGATATCAGGCTGCCGTTGATATGGCTTTCCATCCATTGCAGGAGGAGACGCCCGAGGTGAACCCTGCGGTAGTTTTAGTGGTTGTGTTGACCAGAAGTCTCACTTTTTTCTTCTCGTTTTTTCAGGATTCAGTCCCAGAGGTGGTGGCAGAGGCTTCGGTGACCGCGGAGGCCGAGGTGGGTTCGGTGACCGCGGAGGCCGAGGCGGTTTTGGAGGACGTGGCAGAGGAGGGTTTGGTGATCGTGGCGGCAGAGGAGGATTTGGTGATCGTGGCGGCAGAGGTAAGGGAACCACAGAGAAGGAATTGTACTTTTTCTCTTTCGTTCATTGAAGGAAATAGCCGGATCATTAGGAGACCATAGGGCAGTAATGTGAACCTTGACACCCCAGATGTTTTGGAACTACATTTCCCATGATGCTCTGCAGTGTTGTTGAGCATCATGGGAAATGTAGTTCCAAAACCTCTGGGGTGCCAAGGTTCACCATCACTGCCTTAGGGTATTGTGCCTCCTGCAGGAGTAAGACGCTAAGTCAGGGCTTGACAGATTTGTTTGGAATCTAGGAGCCAGCTAAAAAAGTTAGGAGCCAGGTTTTTTTTTAAACGACCGACAAAGCTTTATTTTCAATGTAAAAAATAACTAATCTTAAATTTACACAGAAAGACCACCCCGCTAGTGGCCGAATAGTGCCACTAAAACGACGGTAAAGCGGCGCTAACATAGCGCTGCTTTACCGCCGACGCCCCCCCACGGCTTGGTGAGAAAGGGCTCTAAGATCAGACAGCCCGTGTGAAAGGGGCCAAGCAGGGAGATAACAAATAAATTCATTTTAATTAAGGAAAAAAAAAACAGTTTTTACTTTAAAAATATGAATAAATAAAAATAAAAGCTATTATGAAAAAAATAGGCTATCCCCATATTCACTTCCTTCTCTTCTCCACTTTGGGAAGGAGATGGGCGGGCAGTGAAAACAGGCAGGTATCGCAGCGCTGCCTCCATTAGCATTGCATTAGCATTGCTGGTTGTAATACCAACGGCCACCACAAGATGGCGCCAGATTCCAGAAGGACACAAAGCCGTGGCCTCAATTGCCGGCGCGGGCCGATACGATCGCGGGGGGAGGACGGAGTCCGCACGGAGACAGGATATCCCCAGCTATGCCGCGCCAGGTCGCTAATTCTAGTCGCAAATGCGACCTGGCGCCCGGGGTTTGTCGAGCCCTGCGCTAAGTACAACCCAACCAAATGATTAGTACACCACCCAGCGGTGACCAAACCCTCCCCCATCTGCAACGTGTTCATTTAATAGCAAGCGCTACAGAGATGAAACCAGCTTCCTGTTGGACCTCTCAAAGAATGAGTCCTGATTGGCTGCTGGGATTGGTGCACTTTGCATGCTAACATTGCTCCTCTATGGACTTTGGGGCAGGGCACACGCATCACAATCTGGTTGTACAATTATTACACCGGATTTGTATAGAGCCAACAGTTTGCGCAGTGCTTTACAACATGAGGACAGACTGTACAGTTACAATACGATTCGATACAGGAGGAATCCGAGATCCCTCCTCAATCTTTCCATACATGTTATAGTCTTGCTGTACAATCTTTAGATCTACTAACTATTGTCATGCAAGGGTCTGATTGTTTGGACCATTTAGGTAGGTCCTCTTACATAGTTAGCCTATGCCGGAAGCGGTTGATGAGGAATTGTGAACCTTCTGAACGATCCAGTTAGGGAAATGTTGCCGGACTCTGATTGTATGGGATGCGGGGTTGAGCTTCCTCAGGGCTCCGCTGTCCTTTTTAATGTACTTACAATGTTATGTTGTTACAATGCAGGAAGGGGCGGACCTCGAGGAAGAGGAGGCGGCCGCGGTGGGGGAAGAGGTGGATTCGGAGCAGGAAGGAAAGTGGTGGTGGAACCACATAGACATGAAGGTAATTTTTTCCTCCACTATTGCCTGGAGTCTGTCCTGTAGAACAATGCAGGTCATCATCCTGAAGGATCGAGTCACGCCGGCCGCAGGTGACGCTACTTTTTTTGTGTTTGCAGGTGTGTTCATCTGCAGAGGGAAGGAGGACGCTCTGGTGACAAGGAATCTCGTTCCTGGCGAATCAGTCTATGGGGAGAAGAGGATGTCGGTGGAGGTGTGTAGAAATGAAGCAGTTTGGATTAATAGAGCCGCCATGTCCTAAGGGGAATCCTAATTCTGAACATTAGCAGCTTTGTTCAGATGTAGTTAAAGAAGTCTCATTATTTTCTACAGTGTTCTGCCCCCACTACATGAGGTACTTTGTCCAAACTTTCTACATCTGCGGTAGGCAACCTGGGGCCCTCCAGCTGTTGTGGAACTACATTTCCCACGAGGCATTGCAAGGCTGGCAGTTACAATTACTCCTACAGGCATGATGGGACTTGTAGTTCTGCAACAGCTGGAGGGCCCCAGGTTGCCTCCCCCTGTCCTACATGCAGCGGAAAGTTAGCTAAATGGACTGGGCTTTATCCTTCCCCATACCTGTCCAACAACACAGCCGGCAAGCAGATGACCGCGTTGGTAGCTGGCACTCATCCACAGCTTCAAGCACTTTCCTGAGGCCAGCTCCACTCTGCATTCCTCTTGCCGGTACTTGTCTTGGAAAGCTGTGAGCCAGACGAGCGCTTGCCATCAGTGCAGCCATCTGCTTGCTAGCTGCGTTATCTGGCGGCCATGAGGGAAAGGTATCCTGTCTGACCACATAGCTAGCCTTCTACAGCACCCTGGGGGCTAGAAGAGTGAAATGGGGGGGGGGGGGGGGGGGGACATTTTCTTTAACCACTTTAAGATCGCCCCATAGCAGTTAGTTTTACTGCTACAGGGCAGCTCTCCTGTGCAGAATCACGTGTGTGTGTGTGTGTGTGTGTGTGTGTGTGTGTGTGTGTATATATAGATGGATAGATAGATATCTATCTATCCATCTATATATACACACACACACACACGTGATTCTGCACAGGAGAGCTGCCCTGTAGCAGTAAAACTAACTGCTATGGGGCGATCTTAAGGTGGTTAAAGAAAATGCCCCCCCCCCCCCCCCCCCATTATAATAACCACTTTAGCTATCCATCCAACTTGATTGGATTCCAGAGGGATATCCCTCAGTGATTATCCGTCAAAGGAACTCCGGAGTCCGACCATTCAACAAATCACATGGAAGATGGACTCATTGCCCAACATTCGTTTAACCTCTTACCGACTGCCGATTTTACAGAATGGCACGAGTGCACAAAAGGGCGTACCCGTACGTCCTTTTGTATTTCCCGCCTAGCGGGCGGATGCCCCAAGAGCGTGCCCACGGACTCGTTGTTTTCCAGCAGCCCGCGATCGCAAGGAAGAGAGGCAGAACAGGGAGATGCCTATGTAAACAAGGCATTTCCCTGTTCTGCCTAGCAACATGACGGATCTACTGCTCCCAGTGTGATCTGCCATGTTCTAGTGAGCCCATCCCCCCCCCCCCCTACAGTTAGAACACACTGAGGGAACACATTTAACCCTTTGTGGTTATAGGTATAAAGTAGTTCTACCTGTAGTGAGGGGTGAATGCTCACTGAAGTGCGTATAGACCTTGGGGAGGTCTTAGTATCTGGTAAGCAGATATATTTACCATACTTTTCTTGTGGGGAGCACCGGGTGTCTGCACCGATTGAAATTGGATTGGCATTTCTTTTAAGTTTACTATATGGACTTAGTTGGAATTTTGGACTTTTTTTTCCCCTTTTTCACTACATTTTAATGGGCTTTAGTGGATGTTCTATATAATCATGGAGTAACAGCGCAACACTTTTTGATTTTTATTTTCTGTTATGATGTGTACATGTGTGTGAGTGCTGCTGTTTTTCACTTGTTTATTTATTTGGAATCATCACACATATATATATATATGCTAATTATTATACACACGTGATTCTGGACCTCACAGCAGAAGCTGATCTGCAGCTGCCGGGCCCTCAATGTCCGCCTGCACATATATAATATATACTGAGCCGAAAATTCATACTGTATTTATTAGCAATTTACGAGACGAGATCTACGAGAGCCCTAAAGCTCCCTGTCAGATTAAAGGAAGTGATATGACATGTTGGCTTTACTTGTGATCTGTGAAGAGCAGACTTTGCTCTGTTTGAGCTACTTATGACCCTCCGCTGGACTAAGGAGTGGCCTTCAGTCACTTTTTTTTTTTTTTGTATCTCCTTGGGGTTATTGTATTTAGTTGTAGGCATTTACTCCTAATGTAATATAGATGAGGATATGATACAGATAGGCTGACCTGATCTTCTAAACTCTGCAGGAAGGAGAAACAAAGATTGAGTACAGAACTTGGAATCCATTCAGATCGAAGTTGGCAGCCGCCATCTTGGGTGGCGTTGATCAGATCCACATAAAGCCCGGTGCTAAAGTCTTATATCTGGGAGCTGCTTCTGGAACCACCGTATCCCACGTTTCTGACCTGGTTGGCCCTGTAAGTATTCAGATTGTCCTTACTCTAAGGAATCTAAGGATGTTCTAGTATAAAATCCCGCTCTTGCTCATTGTGTGTCAACGTTCTGCTTGACAGGAAGGCCTGGTTTACGCTGTGGAGTTCTCTCACCGATCGGGCCGCGATCTCATCAACGTAGCCAAAAAGCGCACAAACATCATCCCTATTATCGAGGATGCCAGGCACCCCCACAAATACCGCATGTTGCTAGGTAATGGTTGCATCATGATGCATGTTGCTATGTCTCAGTTCTTCCACCTGTTCACAATTGTATTCTTCCACCTTGACTGAATCTCAAACCCCTCATCTTCCCAGGAATGGTCGATGTCGTTTTCGCCGATGTTGCGCAGCCAGATCAGACCAGAATTGTAGCCTTAAACGCCCACAATTTCCTGAAGAATGGCGGCCATTTTGTCATATCTATAAAGGTTGGTACAAAAGGAGGGAAAAAAAATGGCGTTCTTAATAAGACTTGATGTTGGATAGCTGAACTTCACAATGGGCTTGGGCTGCTACCTTACTAGTGCGACAGAGTGCAACGGTGCTTGGATTGGGGGGGGGGGCGCACCATGTGTCTGGAATGCAACTTCTAGTATGAGGTTACAATCCTGTATTGAGAGTATAAAAACGTATAGCTTGAGCCAATGCATTTTGGAGGAATAGCCTCCCCCTTCTTCAAGGCTGTTGGTACTCTCTTACAGAGGTGGGTGGGCTCCGTGGTATCAGAATTTTTTGAAATGGCAGAGTGCCGGCTTGAGATAATGCAAAGGTAGCAAGCTTTGCATTATCTCAAGCCCGCACATTGCCATTGCAAGAAATTTGGGTACCACCATGGTACTCTCCCACCTCCGTAAGCAAGTACCAACAGCCCTGAAGGAGGAGGCAACTTCGCCGAAACGCGTTGGCTCCAGCTGTGCGCTTTTATACTTGCAATATATGATTGTAACCTCATACCTACACTTCTGCCTGTGTTCCTCCGGTGCATGCTGTTTCTCCTGCATTGGGCCTCTAAAGCCACTACAGGACATTGGTAGTGACCGGGGCCAGCTGGTAGCTGACACACCATGGAGTTTGTCGGATGTGAAGATTCTGGATTTAGCAATTCAGGACAGTGGAGTCCGGACTTGCTGCCTTCTGGAGAGAAAACATTCCATCATTTTGTTGCAGGAACAATGATTTCATTTATTTATTTTTTTGTTTTGAAAGCTTCAGTTGCTTGAGAGCGAACTTGTTGCTGTTGAAAGTACAGGTTCACTTTTAAAGTTTTTATGTAAAGCCAAAATTATTTTTTTGGGCGAAGATAGTATGGGAGAGGTAAGGCCCCTGTCAAGTTTTTGGATGGGGTGCTGGGGAGGCTTCTACACATCGAAGATTTTTTTTTTTTTTTTTTTATCCTAATGCATAGAATGCACCTTCTGCCTTTACAGCTCCTTTAAACATGACAGGAAGCAAGGGGAGATGACTCCAAGAATCTATTGGGAACACAGCATTAACTTGACGGGTTCAAACCTTTAGTCTATCTTCCCCCCCCCCCCAAAAAAAAGGCTTTGCATACATTTTAGAGATTCTGCAGACCTATCTGGCCATCTATATTTGGATTGGAGATTGTTTGAGTTTGTAGGACATGTCTGACCACAGAAGACATCCCCCTGCCTAAGCTTACAAGAGAGGGTCAGTGAGGCTGGTTGTCCCCAACCTCAAGATTGTCCAGTGATTTTATTTATTTTTTTTCCTGTAATCAGCCTTTCGTTTGATCACAAAAGCGTTAAGCCTCCATTTTTTTAAATTTATTTTTTCTTAGGCAAATTGCATTGACTCGACAGCGGCTCCGGAGGCTGTTTTTGCATCGGAAGTGAAGAAGATGCAGCAGGAGAACATGAAGCCCCAGGAGCAGCTGACCCTGGAGCCCTATGAGAGGGACCACGCAGTGGTGGTCGGCATCTACAGGTGGGTGTGATGGAGCAAAGCATGAACCGGGTACTTCTGATGTTACACAAGGTTAGAAATAGGCAGCTAGGTATTAACCATCTGATGACCAGCATCGTACCCGTATATCGCTAGAGTTCAAGTGGTTATACCTCCCTCCCCTCCGCCACTTTACCGGGATCTCGAATCCCGTTTGACCAGTTAGCGCTTCCGCTGGCTGATCAGAGAGCCGAACAAAGACCGGATTGGCTTTGGTAACCTGGAAGCGATGACCTGAAAAAAGATGCACCGACACTATAAATGACACTGGCAGGGAAGGGGTTAACATCAGGGGCGATCAAGGGGTTAAAGGTGTTCCTTATGTGTGCTTACTGTCTGGGGGATGGACTCACTGCAGGAACAGAGATCTGATTAGCAGGAAGCACAGATCTCTCTGTTCCTGGTTTTTTTTTTTTTTTTTGTTTTTTTGCGGCGGTTCAAATTGGTCTGACAGAAGGACTGTCTGCTTTGTTTATATTAGCAGACCGCCCTTCTGTCATTCCCCAGAGCGATTGTGGGAGGCCAGCAGCCGTCGACCCGCTGATTGGCTCCTGCCATGTCCAATCACATCGGAAGTGGGTTGCTGGTGGCGTGCGCCCCAGACCAGGGCACGCGGACAATAATGTACAGGTGTGTTTCAAGCAGCTGCGACACCCTGCTGCAGTATATATTCGGTCCGGAAGTGGTTACAATGTCTTTTTATGCTGTAGCATGAGCAATACCCTTCACCTGAATACCATCATATGGAAGGGGGTCCACATAGTTCATTATAAGACTTGGTCTAAACCCATACAAAGGTCAGCACTGCTCTCAATGTACGGCCTTCACACATCTCAGCTCTGTAATATATAATGCTCTTCCCCCACCCCAAATGAATTTCCTTTTTGTTCTCTGTTGCAGGCCTCCACCGAAACAGAAGAAATGATCCGGAGTCTCCAAAGCCCTTTAAGACTTTATTTTTTTATATGTATGGCAACTTATTTTTACGCCGATTTTTCTCCTTCAAAGAGTGCCGATTGCCAGGAGTCCCCAGAATTTGTGCCGTCTACCTCTCCCGCCTGAGCTCAGCAGAGCCGATATCTGCGTGTTTTATGTGAGGAGCACAACAATCTCCGTTTAATAGAGCATTGGCGAGAATCCACTCCCTTTTTTTTTTTATAACACCATTGTCCCTGCCATAGTATGAAGAGGGGGGGGTGGTGCTTGTGTAAGGTGCAAGTAGACATGTTTTTAAAATGCTGTAATCTAATAGTAACCAATCAGAATTGCTAATGTACGGGCTTGATTACAGCATTTAATCCTGATTGGCTGCTATGGGTTGCAACACTTTGGAATGAGCCCCCTTTTTTTTTTTTTTTTTTTTATTGGAAACGGCTGAAGATTTGTTTGGCGCATTTAGGTACCACAGATGCATCGCATGGTGTGCCTGTAGGTCCAAGATAAGATGCTTTGCCATTAAATGAGAAATATAACCTGATATCTTCTGCTTATATATCATTATAAGGAGGTATGGAGACTTCTTAAAGGACATGTCCACTTTATCAACTTCATATAAATTGTATCTTTTTGTTATACCACCTTTTAATTGTGGCGGGTTTTTCCAGTTTCATTGTTTAATTTGCAGTAGTAATGTAAATTTACAGAAAATTTTGTTGGGGAAGATTTTAGTGAACATATAGAAAGCAGATGGCTGGGTGCCCAAATAACATTTTTGCTTATTTGTTCTGACCAATCAGTGATGCTTCTTGGGCTCCTACCATTTTATGGTCACCCTGAGGAAGTGTGTAGAGTGTTCTACTCTGCTGCCGTACTGAGAGACAGAACTGGCACACGAAAGAGTGGACAAGCCCTTTAAGGGTCATTTTTCTTTAATGTCAATTCTTTGTTAAACATTGCTGCGGAATTGAGTTCCTTTTTTATATTGAACACCTTTTTAGAAAAAAAAAAGGTATTTCTTTGTCAGAATGATTTAAGATTTGGAATGTCTTATTTTTTTTTTTTTTTTTTCGCGCCCCCACCCCCCACCCCCTTACCTTGCTATTGTATATTTTTTATATGATGCGATTTAAAGCTGGAACAGAACCGTTTATTGAAGTAAACAGTTATCTATGGATACTTGACCTGTGTTTGAATGATTTGGGGGTTTTTTTTGGGAAAGGGAAAAAAAAAAAGGCATGGCAAACTTTGTATTTAATGGTAAAATTCCAATATACCCTCCGTTTTTAGAAGATTTTTTAAAATACACCCCCTTTTCATAAATCTGAACTGATTTGTTTTTCATTTTCTTTACTGCTGCTGCTACATACCCATTGCTAGGCTCCAGGCCTGTCAGGGGAGAGGACTCGATTGTCTCCGCCGCTACCAGCAAGCAGTGGAGACAGCCAGAGTGTGATGAGAGGTGGCATCCCGATTAAAAGTGATCTCATGGCGAATCCGACGCGGAGACCACTTTTATTTTAAAGATTGCCCTTTAAGAATATACCGGGGTTATGGTAGCTGTCTGCTGCCATAACCCTGATATTCTACGTCAAGGTACAATGACGGCGGGCGGTCCGTAAGTGGTTAAAGTAGTAGCCAAAGCTCGTTTTGCTGTACTTTTTCTGTGGATCACAGGACTGCAGTCATGTGACCCGTTTTTTAGCAGACAGCGGGCTGAATTCACATTGGCGGTGTTTGATCGCTCGGTTCTCAGGGTTAGAGCTGGCGGGGGACAGATGCAGCATCCACCTAGGTAAAGTATGATTCTGGGGGAAAAAAACAAAACCCCATACTTCTATTTTAATGGATGCCAGCTTTTTTTTGTAGCCAACACATCTTGACTGTACAGTGCCAGGGTCCTCTCGGAATCCAAAAGTGGAAGCTGCAGCCTTGGTATCAGTCCAAGGGGACGGTCAGGGACCACTCAGTGCCTGAGGTGCATCTATAGTGCTGGATTAGCCGTACCCTGCAAAAGATGGCAATGATCCTGAGCAGTGTACTTAAGGGTCAGTCCTTAAAACTGGAAAAAGTCAGGGATTTTGTAGGATTACGCCCCATACACACTATCAGATTTTCTGCTGATTTTTTTTTTTTCCTTCAGATTTACCAAAACTTTATAATATGAGGTCAAACCTTAAGAGCTTCAATTTGTATGCAATCAGGCAGGCCCTTGTACTACATGGTTTTGGTAAATCTGAAGACAAAAATCAGCAGAAATTCTGATAGTGTGTATGGGGCTTTAGAGTCGGGTGTATGATTAATTAACGATACCAAGCAGGTGCTAATCATCAATTTCATATGGAGAGGAAAAAGACTGGTCAACCATAGAAGGGGAAATTTAAAAGTATCACGGTACAAACGTACACAGAGTATTCTCAAGGTTTGATTAAAAAAAAAAATTAATTCTTTATTATTACAGAAAACTATAAAAACAGGATATCCGGATCATAAAAGGTGCATGATGACAATCGATGTATATCACCAACATTCATGTCGCCATCAGGATATGGTGGGTTCCCACGGATAGCATTGTTCTCAACATGTTTTGTAATCATTATAATAATAATAAGCACCAAATATCATATCACAATGTAAGAAAAAATGTTCAACAGACAAAGTAGAAAAAAAAAAAGGGTGGGGGGGGGGGGGAGGAGAACGGTATCACTTACCTAGGACCCAAGCCTAGCTGGAGTCAGAGCACCGCCAGGGTTCCCCCACAGCGGCTATGGGGGACATGCAAAAAATGGACGAATGTCTATATTGGCTAATGACAGCGTATAAGTGGAAAATAGTCAAGGACCATAGGAGGACAATTGGAGAGGAAGGGGGAGAAAAAAAGTAGTAGGTGACATGAACATTGGTGATATACATGGATTGTCAAATTGTATTGTATTTGTACTGTTTACCCTCAAGTTGTAAAGCGCTATATAAATACTGTATAATAATAATAATTGTCGTCATGCACCTTTTTATGATGTTTTTCATTAAGTATCTAGATATCCTGTTTTTATAGTTTTCTGTAATAATAAAGAATTGAATTTTTTTTTTTTTTTTTTTATCAAACCTTGAGTATATGCTGTGTAAATTGGTACAGAGATAGACCTAAATGTGCCCTTCTATGGGTGACCAGGTGGGGAACGTTTCCAAGTCTTTTTTCCTTCCACTTGGATGATGGTACACCATACTTAGTTTGTATGCAATGTATACCAATAGAGGCATTCGTTTCTCAATTTTCATATGGAGGTTGAAACACAGTCATTAATTTAAACAGAAACAGCTCTGTAGGACAGTGGTTCTTAACCTATAGTCCTCAAGTAGCCTCAACGGGCTGTTTTTTGGGAACTATCCTTAGATAAAATAGCTCTTATCAATACCATGACATTGCTATTGATTTAAAGCAGCTGTGCAAAGTAAACCCTGAAAACATGGCCCACTTGAGGACTGAGGTTGAAAGGCACAGGTGAAGGAGACTTAAAACAGAGTGAGGAACAGCCAAACTCTACTACGAAATGGAGGTTGTGGAAGACCGGTTTATGTCACAGATCATACACCATGGCAAGACTAAGCACAGCAACAAGACATGAGGTCGTTATACTGCATCAATAAAGTCTCTCAAAGCAGACTGGGGTTTCAAGATGTGCTGTTTAAGCCCTTTCGAAGAAGCAAAAAAGAAACAGGCAACGTTGAGGACAGTAGAGTGATCGGCGAATGCAGCAGATGAAAGACACATCATGCTTACTTCCCGTCGGCATCAAAAGATGTCCAGCAATGTCATCACCACAGAACTGGTGGGACCCAGGTACACCCATCTAGTATCTGGAGAGTTCATGGAAAACTTGTGGTCAAAAAAAAAAAAATTCACACCTCCGATGTGGAAACAAGGCCAAGTGACTCACCTATGCACAGGAACTGGGGAGAAGAAAAATCAGCAGGTGCTCTGGCCTGATAAGTCAGAATGTGAAATATTTGGCTGTAGCAGGAGGTAGTTTGTTGGCGAAGGGCTGGAGCAGGGATCTTCAAACTACGGCCCTCCAGCTGTTGGGGAACAACTACACATCCCATGAGGCATTGTAAAACTCTGACATTCATTGACATGACTAGGCATGATGGGAACTGTAGTTCCTGAACAACTGGAGGGCCAGAGTTTGAAGACCCCCTGGGCTGGAGAGTGGTACAAGTATGAGTTTCTGCAGCCAACTGTGAAACATGGTGGAGGTTCCTTGCAAGTTTTGGGGCTGAATTTCTGCAAATGGTGTTGGATATTTGGTTAGGATCAATGGTGACCTCAATGCTGAGAAATACAGGCAGATACTTATCCATCATGCCATACCATAAGGGAGGCGTGATTGGCCCCAAATTTATTCTGCAGCAAGACAACCACCCTAAATATACATCCAATGTAATTAAAGTGGAAGTAAACCCTCCTATCGTTTTCAGCCAAGGAAGCTGCCAACTTGGCCTCTGTTTAACCGCTTTCGGACCAGCCGCTGCAGTTATACTGCGGCAGGTTGGCTCCCCTGCACGAAACCACGTAGCTGTACGTTGGCTCGCGGGGTAGCAAGCGCGCGCCCGCTGCATAGTGGGGGTGCCGATGGTTACGATGACCGCCGGCCACGAGTGATCGTGACCAGGAGACACAGAACAGGGACAAGTGTGTGTAAACACACACTTCCCTGTTCTGTTAGGAGTGACAGATCGTGTGTTCCTATTGGCTAGGAACCACGATCTGTCACTTCCTGTAGTTAGTCCCTCCCCTTTAGTTAGAATCGTGTAGCAGGGAACACAGTTAACCCCTTGATCGCCCCCTAGTGTTAACCCCTTCCCTGTCCATGACATTTTTACAGTAATCGATGCATTTTTAATCGCACTGATCGCTGTATTAATGCCAATGGTTCCAAAAATGTGTCAAAATTGTCCGATGTGTCCGCCATAATGTGGCAGTCACAATAAAAATCACGGATTGCTGCCATTACTAGTAAAAAAAAAATGCCATAAATCTATTCCCTATTTTGTAGACGTTATAACTTTTGTGCAAAAGTTATAATTATATATATATATATATATATATATATATATATATATAATATTCGCTTATTGCGATTTTTTTTTTTTTTTTTTTTACCAAAAATATGTAGAAGAATACATATCGGCCTAAACTGAGAAAAAAAAATAGCGATATTTATTATAGCAAAAAGTACAGAATATTGTTTTTTTTTTCAAAATTCTCCCTCTTTTTTTGTTCAGAGCGCAAAAAATAAAAACCGCAGAGGTGATCAAATACCACCAAAAGAAAGCTCTATTTGTGGGAAAAAAAGGACGCAATTTTGTTTGGGTGCAACATCGCGCGACCGCGCAATTGTCAGTTAAAGCGACGCAGTGCCGAATCGCAAAAAAAAACGCACTGGTCAGGAAGGGGGTAAATTCTTCCGGGGCTGAAGCGGTTACTCTTCAACTGCCATGATTCGGCACATGCGATCAGTTATGACACCAGCCATTGGATGGTTTGACAGCTCGGTTGCGAGCATAGTCAATGTGACAATTAGCATTTCCAGCATGCCCGGAATGTAACTGTTTTATTGCAACTATTAAATCAATGGGTTTACTTCCACTTTAAGAACTTTCTCCATTGTAAAGAACAAGGAGTCCTGAAAGTGATGGTTTGGCCCCTACAGAGCCCTGATCTCAACATTATGGCATCCGTTTGGGATTACATGAAGTGAGAGGATTTGAGGCAGCCAAAATCCACAGATCTGTGCTTAGTTCTCAAAGCTGTACATAGAACAACCTACCGGCCGAGTTCCTTCAAAACTTTTATGCAGCTGTACCAAAAAGAATTATTCCTGGATCGCAAGCCGGGGGGGGGGGGGGGGGGGGGGGACCACTCCCTAATTTAGGTACTTAAGGCCTGGCTTCCTCTAGAGCAGGGGTAGGCAACCAGGGGCCCTCCAGCTGTTGTGGAACTACATTTCCCATGAGGCATTGCAAGGCTGGCAGTTACAATTACTTCCAGAGGCATGATGGGACTTGTAGTTCTGCAACAGCTGGGGGGCCCCAGGTTTCCTACCCCTGCTCTAGAGCAGTGTTTCTCAACTCCTGTCCACAGGACCCCACTAAGGCCCCCATACACACCATTCAATTTTCTGCAGATTTTTGTCCCCCCCCACCCAATCACACAAGGCTCTTTAATGTCATGCCATAAATGTAACACCACCTTTGCAGTTTCTTACAGTATTTTAATACAAAGTGTCTTAAGCTAGGTACACACCATCAGTTTTTTTTTTTTTTTTTTTTTTTTTTTTTTATTCAACCTAGCAGGCTGAACGAAGAAAAAAACTGGGGGAACTGTGCCTTGCCTCCCCTCCCCCATTGGCTGGGAGCATTGATCGGCGGATATTTTTCGGTCATGCCTCTTCGACAGAAGCCAGACAGGTTGCCGTACACACGCGCCAAAGGTCGGTTGGTTTCTGCTGAACCGGACGATATTTTATGATACTTTAACCTGGTAAAATTGAATTTGGTGCAGTACTAAATTGTGACCACTAGATGGCAGAATTTACAGGAGATAAACAGAATCCAGGAGAGGGGAGATGGTAGCAGAGAAGAGACTTGGAGAGCAGACACAAGTATAAAAGAAAATCTAGGAGGGGGTAGAGCAGTGGTTCTCAACCCTGTCCTCATGTACCCCCAACAGGCCATGTTTGCAGGTTTTCCTTTAGCTTGCACAGGTGCTTTAAATCAGAGGCAATGGCTTGGTACAGTATTTTGGACAGCTATTTTATCTAAGAGAAATTCCCAAAACATGGCCTGTTGGGGGTACTTGAGGACAGGGTTGAGAACCACTGGGGTAGAGGGTGTCAGAGAAAGGCGGTACAGGAGAGCCAGGAATTCACTTCCTTCCACACTGTTGAATTGGGGGCGTTCTAGAGATGTCTTTGATTGGTGGGAGTACATAGGGTAAGGAGTCATGCACACTTCTCCCCAATCAGGAGCAAGCATAGAAAAGGATATAAAGGGGACTCCTTGTTGCTGGGTACGGGGCTCAAAGTCAGGTGTGGGAGAGGACTTTTTCTTCTCTGGCATGTCCCATTAATAGCAAGAGGGCCACCCGGCATCATGGGTAGTGGCAGAGGTCCAGGGGAAAGTCCTCAGTGCTCTCCTACAACATTTTGTGAGGTCTGATGTAAAGTGAATTATAACGTTGACAGCAAATATAATTTCTTCAGCTGCTTTTCTCCCCACTGGATCGGTGGACAAAGAAAGAAAGATGGAGCCAACAACCTCATGATTGGAGCAGGTCCTGTATGATGATCAACATTTTCCTTTCACCATATAAAATAAAAAAGGGCAAATGGGACTTTAAATAAAGCACATGCATGACTGCACCTAAGACATGTTGTAAGGGGTATGTGAAAAGAAACATGGTGACCTGGATATCCTATAACAGTATTAAAGGAGGCAGCTGTTTAAAGCAGTGGTCTCCAAACTACAGCCCTTTGCTTGCCTTTAACCGGCCCTTGTCGTTCCTTTCACTGATACAATACACAATTCCTCACATTTACAACAATGGGGTACTAATCCTCCCACTGACACCAATGCTGCCCTGCCCCACCCCCCTCCTGTCACCGGGACCGATGGGGCACTATTCACTGGCACCAATAATGGGGCACTTACTAATCCTCCCACTGGCAACATTCTTCCCACTGGCATCAGCAACGGGGCACTATCCTTCCCACTAGCACCAATAATGGGGCACTATCCTTCCCACTAGCACCAATAATGGGGCACTATTCTTCCCACTGGCACCAATGATAGGGCACGAATCCACCCACTGGCACCAACGATGGGGCACTATACTGCCCACTGGCACCAACAATGGGGCACTTTTCTTCCCACTGTCACTGATAGGGCACCATTCTTCCCACAGGCAACGATGGGGCACTATTCTTCCAACTGGCACCAACGATGGGGCAGTATTCCTCCCTCTGACACCGATTGAGCATTATTCCTCCCACGTGCACCAATGACGCCCCGCCCCGCCCCGCCCCCCTTCTGCCACTAGCACCAATGATGGGGCACTATTCTTCCCACTGGCACCAACGATGGGGCACTATTCTTCCCACTGGCACCAACGATGGGGCACTATTCTTCCCACTGGCACAAACAATGAGACACTAATCCTCCCACTGGCACCGATTGGGCATTATTCCTCCCACTGGCACCAATACCAGGCACTATACCGCCCACTGGCACCAACGATGGGGCACTATACCGCCCATTGGCACCAACGATGGGGCACCGTACCGCCCACTGGAACCAATTATGCCCCCCCCCAAGAACAGTAAACCAGCCCTTTGTTTAGAAAGGTCAGAGACCCCTGGTTTAAAGGATGGGGTGTGTTCTACTGGGCTTTAGAGAGGACAAAAGGCCTATCTGCAGGAGGTATGAACATCAACTTGGTGAGACTGGAAGATACTCCCGCAAAACACTCTGAGTGCTAATGTACGCACAGAGAACAAGAGCTCTCCTTTGGGGTGCTGAATCCTGGTTGAAGTACAGGGAGAAAGCCGTGTCCTCTAAAAAAGACAGAGTGAAGTCCAAGCATCACCATGTGCACCTATAGTAAGGCCTTAGTACATGTGCGTGTTCACCCAGTGAATAGAGCCAGAGCTGGAAGATGATGGAGCCAGAAATGGCAGAAGATAGTAGCTTAACCTTGCTAAAAGAAACGATAAAGGCTAAACTGGTAAAAGGAGAAAGAAGCCAAACAAAAGGGAGGAAAGATGGTGACTCTTCTCACCTATACCACACGTCAACATCTTCCGCAATGTGTCATAGTTACATAGTAGGCAAGGTTGCAAAAAGACACAAGTCCAACATATGTGTGATTTTATGTCAGTGGTACATTGTATATCCCTGTATGGTGTGGTCATTACACATCATAACCGCTCTTACAGTAAAGAACCTCTATGCAGTTTAAAGTTAAACCACTTTTCTTCTAATTTTAGTGAATGGCCATGTGCCCTATTAAATTCCCTTTTGCGGAAAAGTTTTATCCCTATTGTGGGGTCACCAGTACGGTATTTGTAAATTGAAATCATATCCCCTCTCAAGTGTCTCTTCTCCAGAGAGAATAAGTTCAGTGCTCGCAACCTTTCCTCATAACTAAGATCCTCCAGTCCCAATATTAGTTTTGTTGCCCCTCTCTCCAGTTCCAGCACATGCTTCCTGAGGACTGGTGCCCAGAACTGGACAGCATACTCCAGGTGCGGCTGGACCAGGGTCTTGTAGAGCGGGAGAATTATCGTTTCTATCTCTGGAGTTGATCTCCTTTTTTTGAATGCATGCCAATATTCTGTTTGCTTTGCTTGCAGCAGCTTGGCATTGCTGAGCCTGTCATCTACTAGGACCCCCCAGTGTCCATCCTGTTATCTCAATTGCTAGACGAGTTAGATATAACAGAACATTCTTCTTCGTGCTAGGGGTTGATTTAGGTTAGAGGCAGAAGATATATTAGAGGAAAATCTTTTACCTCCATCATCCCCTTCTATGCCCTGGGTAGGAGCTCTGGGTGGCACCACCTCAATCCTTTCCCACCAATACCCAATTATCACCCTTATCTTTAGGTCCAGGAACACTTATCTACCATCTTTATTCTTCATATAGATGCCATCCTCAGCTAAATCTAAAGTTCACAGTACTGGAAAGTCTTCAATGACTTCCCAACAAAGTCACAGGACATGCAGTGTAATCAATGGGCTAACCAAGGTAGGCAGACAACATATCTATCCAGCCTTGCCGTGGCAAGCCCTGGCATGGAGAAGGCACTGACCCATTGTCAGCCTCAAACTCCCTAGTGCACCATGAGTAACAGTTACAGAGTAACAGCTGTTTAGATACCAACATATAACACCTGCTCTACATGTGTATTGGCTAGGGGTGCAATGGATCAAAAAACTCACGGTTCGGATCGTTCCTCGGATCAGAAGTCAGGGTTCGGATCAACAAAAAAAAAAAATCTCCCACTGTAATATCCACAATCTCCCTATTGGCAGGGTATTGGCAGAGTATGGAAGAGTATTGTCAGGGCATTGCAGCAGAGCATTGCAGAGTATTGACAGGGCATTGCAGAGTATTGGCACTGCTGCCATCCAATCTCTCCCCTCCACTGTACAGATCAGTACACAGAGGGGAGAGAAGAACAGGCGTCATGACATGACGCCGGTTTATTACAAGTGATCGCTTCGTCATTTGACGGAGCGATCACGTGCTAAACGGCCGCCGGGTGTACCAAGATGGCCGCCGCTCTGGAGCTAGGCCAAAGCCGCGGCCTTTCCTATGGCCGAGGCCACAGAGCGGATCGCGGGTGTCCCGTACGGATCAACCTTCGCGGATCGGATCACGGATCGATGACGATCTGTTGCACCCCTAGTATTGGCTTTCTGTCCTTGAAGGCAGAGGACCCGTCAGCAGACATCTGCATTGGCCAAGCTACCCATAAATCTCACAAACCCCCCAACAGTCAGAACTGTGTGGTTTGTGGTTAAAAATAAAAAAAATGGAGCTTAAAGAACTGTGCCCAAACTATACATAATGTAGCATACACATAACCAATACAAACCACTAAAGCACTTTCAAGCAAGCTTTCACTTACCTCTGTAGCTGTAGGCAGTGTGGAGAAATTAAGACACAAACCACAGCTTCTCGTCTTATTTTCTATGACAGCCAGCCCCTGCCTTCTAATGTAAAAGAAAAACACATCAGGTGCTTTGTAAATTGTTAGAAACTGCCTAAAAAAAGAGTTTATTGTGATTTTTGAGGATGAACTGCTCCATGTACAAGCAGCTATCAAGAGGGCTGGTTAAAACGTCTTTTCCCCCAGGGTACGTCTTACAACTGCAGATCAGAGAGGCCTTATATTTATCCAGTGGTGTTCATAAACAGCACTGGAAAAAAAACTAGGCGTCCCCAGGAAGATCCATGGGGCTGGGTACCATGTGATCGCTGTGATTAGTCATCACATGGTACTGTTTAGTGTTAATCCCTCCCCTTCCCCTTACAGAAAATCCAATAATTGTGAATGGAAAAGAGAATGAATGGATCAGCCGCTGCAGATTTGTTCATTCTGTTTCAATGATAGTGATTTTTTTTTAACCCATTATGCCCCATCCTCTACTACACATACTATCTCAATGTGACCTGTACATTAACCCTTTCACCTACCTTATGCTGCACAATAACCCCTTTATCTCCTTTCCTGCTTCTGTATGTGACCTGTACATTAACCCCTTTACTTCCACCGAGAATGACCTGTATATTGTGCACAATTTCCAAGCTACCATTGTTGAAAGCAAAAGAAAATCCCAAATTTTGAGCTGTCCCCAGAAAAGTAATAGAAGGGAAATCTTAATATGGGGCATTCGTTCTTGTGACCTGGGGGGTCCCCCCCTAAGGATTCCCTTCATTTGCAGAGATTTCCTCTCACTTCCTGTTTTGGATATGGGACAGGTAAATCTCCCCAATGGGACGCAGATGGCAAAATATAAATTGATAGGGAATTTTAACTCTCCCCAAAATGGGAAAAAAAAAAAAAGTTATAACCATAGTACGACTTTAACCCCTTTGCGCCTGCACTAGAGCCGAAAGACAGCTACAGCGTGAACGTGAATTGCCGGGAGGACATCCATGTACATCCTCCCGTGCATGAGCAGTTGGAGACGAGACTTGGCTGATCACAGATCGGAGCAAGGGGCCGATCCCGACTCCTTACCACGTGATCAGCTGTCAGCCAATGACAGAGCCGTTAATCGCCTATTTTTTTTTCCCTCACGCGATCACCGGCTTCTGTTAGAGGGACATCGGTCCCGAACATGGAGGGCCGCCGCCTCATCTGGGCCTACCAGTGCAAATCAGTGCTGCCTATCAGTGGCATCAACGAAGGAGAAAAATTACCTGTTTGCAAAATTTTGTAACAAACTATGAAAATTTTTTTTTTGGTAATCTTTTGTTTGTTTAGCAAAAAATTAAGACCGCAGTAGTGATTAAATACCACCAAAAAAAAGCTCTATTTGTGTGAAAAAAAAGATACAAAATGTAATTTGGGTACAGTGTTTCATGGCTGCGCAATTGTCATTCAAAGTGCGTCAGCGCTAAAAGCTGAAAATTGGTCTGAGCAGGAAGGGGGTTTAAGTGCCCAGTAGGCAAGTGGTTGTAAAGGCACAAGGTTTTTTATACCTTCATGCATAGATGCAGGAAGGCAAAAAAAAAAACCTTCTGGGTGCAACCCCCCCAGCCCCCCTAATACATACCTGATCCCCCCTCTCGATCCAGCGATGTGCCTCTCCAGGGACTCGCACTCCTGATTGGCTTTTGGCAACAGCGGGAGCCATTGGCTCCCGTTGCTGTCAGTCACAGCCAGTGAGCCAATCAGGAGATGAAGGGGGCAGGGCCGAGCCGTGGCTGTGTGTGTGAATGGATACACAGAGCCATGGGTCGGGAGCGTGCCTGCTTGGGTGCACTCAGAGCAAGACGCTTGCTGTAGGGGCAGGAGGGAGGAGTCAGGAGCGCCAGCGTGGGACCTGAGAAGATAGGGATCGGGGCTGCTCTCTGCAAAACCACTACACAGAGCAGGGAAGTAAAACACGTTATTTAAAAAAAATAAATAAATAAATAAAAGGCCCCTTTCACACGATTGGACCGTTCAGGTCCGCCTGTCAGTTTTGACGGCGGACCTGAACGGGCGCTCCATGTTAGCCTATGGAGCGACGGATGTCAGCGGAGACATGTCCGCTGACATCCGACCCGGTCCGATCCGCTAAAAGCAGACGGATGGCCCTACGTCCAGGCCCGTCGCTGGCGGATCGGGTGAGATCTGATGAAAACGGACATGCTATCCGTTTTCATCCGATCCCTCCATAGACGGCAGCGGCGCCTGACAAGCCCCTCCCCGCTCAGTGGATCAACGGAGAGATCTCCCACTGAGCCGGCGGACCGAGGCGGGCTCCGTGTAAGCGGAGTCCGCCTCGTGTGAAAGGGGCCTTATCACTTTAACCACTTCAGCCCCAGATTTTTACCCCCTTCCTGACCAGAGCACTTTTTACAATTTGGCACTGTGTCACTTTAACTGACAATTGTGCGGTCGTGCGACACTGTACCCAAACAAAATTTGCATCCTTTTTTTCCCCACAAATAGAGCTTTCTTTTGGTGGTATTTGATCACCTCTGCAGTTTTTATTTTTTGCGCTATAAACAAAAAAAAAAGCGACAAGTTTGAAAAAAAAAAAAAACTATTTTTTTTACTTTTTGCTATAATATCCCCAATTTAAAAAAAACAAACATTTCTTCATCAGTTTAGGCCAATATATTTTCTACATATTTTTGGTTAAAAAAAAAATTGCAATAAGCATATACTGATTTGTAGATGCTATAACTTTTGCGCAAACCAACTATGGGAAAGATTTGTGGCATTTTTATTTTTTACTAGTAATGGTGGCGATGTGCGATTTTTAGCGGTACTGCAACGGACAGATCGGACACTTTTTTTTAGGACCATTGACAATTCTACAGCGATCAGTGCTATAAAAATGCACTGATTACCGTGTAAATGTCACTGGCAGGGAAGGGGTTAACACTAGGGGGCGATCAAGGGTTTAATGGTGTGTTTCCTCAGTATGTTCTAACTGTGTGGGGATAGGAGTGACTAGGAGGGGAGACCTATCGTTTTTCCTACTTAGTAGGAACAAACGATATGGCTCCTCTCCTCTGACAGCACAGGGATTTGTGTGTTTACACACACACAAATCCTCGCGCATGGCCGGTGGCGATCGTGCCCGCCGGCCACGCGCATCCAGTCCCCCGCAGTGCAGCGGGCGTGCCCTCTGGTGGCCGAAAAAGGGTAGGACGTACCCGTACGGGGTTGCGCCCAGGGGAACAATTCTGCCGCAGTATACCTGCGTGAGCTCGTTGGGAACTGGTTAAAAGTGAACTTAAAAAAAAAAAAAGTATTTTTATATATAAAAAAGCAGCAGTTACTAAACACCACCAAAATAAATTAATTTGAGTAGTGTTATATGATGGAGTAATTGTCAGACTATCAAAGCACAGAAAAATAGCCTAGTAATGAAGTGGTATTACTGGTAAGTGGTTAAAGCTATTTTACAGCTTGTTAGGAATTATGTAAATAGGGTACAGAACTACTGTAATCAGGCTATAGACAATTAACATATTTACACATTTTTAAAACAAGCGCTCACTGACCTCTGTAGCTATAAACACTGTAGAGCAATTCAGCCTGAAAGTGCAGGTAAGTGTCTTTGTTTAACTCACTTCTTCTCTGTAGCTAAGCTCCTCAGCTAAGGAAGGGCCGAGCTCCGAGACAAGACTTTAATGACTTTAATGACACTGCATTTCTTGTGAGAATGAATTGCTCCAGAGTGGCTGCAGCTCCAGAGTGCAATAAGAGAGTTTGTTTTAAAACTTCCCCACTGCTTAAAGAGGAAGTAAACCTTCAAGTATACTTTGTACCTATAGGTACTGTAAATATCTCCTAAACGTGCAGCGCTTAGGAGATATTGACTGTATACTGCACCGATGTCATTAGCGCATGTGCTCTGAAGGAACGGCCGCCTGTGCCGTGACCGGCGGAGTCCTCTGCTAATATGCCTTTACAGGTAAGAAAAGGGGGGGGGGGGGGGGGGGGAGTAAGAGTTTACTTCCCCTTTAAGAATATATAGATATTTCAATGATCATAGACCACCCACAGTTCAACTTTAGTATACATACAATCCAAAGAGACTTCCAAGGTAATTTATTTATGAAACCGATTAATAACAGAACAAAGCCAATGCATTTTAGGTACTGGCCCCGGCCCCCCCCCCCCCCCCCCCCCCCCTTCATTCTCTATCAGAGCTTAAGAATTTTGACTGTACTTGCATGGACTCTGCACTGTGAATACTGCATGAAACAGTTTCAGGAGGGCAGGTTAGTGTTAGTGATTTCAGCAAAGTACTGCTTTAGCAATTTTGGGCACAGTCAATATTCTTAAGCACTGACGAAGAGGGCATGTGTTTTGCCCCCAAAAGCATTGGCTTTATTCTGCTATAAATCAACGATATCATTTAAATTGTATGCAAACTGGAATCCAGTGCCCCGGGCGTTCATGTTTAGACAGTTTAACTTTAAAGCAGGCACTGATTGGGTGTTCTAGAGCAGTGGTCATCAACTCCTGTCCTCAGGGCCCACTAACAGGCCAGGTTTTATGTATTATCTTGGGGGAGATGCAGACTAGAATACTGCAATCACTGAGCAGCAAATGATATCACCTGTGATGTGTTTCAGTTATCTTGCAAACCTGGCCTGTTAGTGGGCCCTGAGGACAGGGTTGATGACCACTGTTCTAGAGGCTATAACTCTAACCCCCTTCTGCAAATGCTAGTTACATGGCTGTCATGCTGAACCAATGCGCATGCACAGTAGGAAACTAGCTTATCCCCCTGTAAGAACACAATAGGTCAGTGGAGAGATCCCTGTACTAACATTGGATTGTTAGTATAGGATCTCCTGAGCTCTTCAGCTTTTTGTTCAGCCCGCTGGGTTTAACGGGGAAAAAAAACTGATAGTGTGTACCAGGCTTTAGTCTGGCTGATTATACATCTATTGAGCCGGTGCTAAAGGCAGAACCACACAACCAGCTACCTTTCACTTCACTGAAGAGATATGAGTAAAGTATTCTTACAGTTGTGCAATGTAGTCCCTGTAAATATTTTTCGTTCAGATGGTAGTGTTAGATGGTGATGTAGATTTTACACAAAGCTATGTTAATGTGTTGACAAACCTTGAATCTTGGTCTTCCCTACTGACCGTAGCTCCCTACCCTGTTTCCCCGAAAATAAGACCTAGCGTGATTGTCGGTGATGGCTGCAATATAAGCCCTACCCCCCAAATAAGCCCTACCCTGTTTCCCCAAAAATAAGCCCTACCCTGAAAATAAGACCTACAAGGACTTTAACTAGGGCTTATTTGGGGGGGGTAGGGCTTATATTGCAGCCATCACTGACAATCACGCTAGGTCCTATTTTCGGGGTAATATCTGGAATGTGCTTTGTAAACTAGAACACTTTTGCATACCAATATGCAGTCAGCCTCTAAGACGTAGTCCAACATTCAATTCAGATTTTGCCTTTGATATATTGGCTATATAGGTTAAAGGCCAATTCCTTCCCAAAACGCGTTGCCCCCTTCTGGGTTTTTTTTTTTTTTTTTGTGTATGGTTGCCAGCGATCCTCAGGGAAGGTACAGAGACACTGAAACCAATATTATCCACTACAGACCTCGTCCCTAACTGGGGTTTGGGCGATAATAGTCATTCATAACAGGAGTAGCAATGACCACCATAGAACATCAGAAGTATTTGAAAACTAGATGAGATTTTCCTTAATAGAATAACCATAGGAACAATCCTTGCTCAGAGTGCTCACTGCTGCTGCTTCACATTGTAATGGGTTCCAGTGGGCTCAGTAGTATGGCACTCAAGCTGATGACTACTAATCTCTTTACCAACCAGAAGTTTCCCATGACGAGGTATCACAATGGGCAGCTGTAAGGAGACCAATGGCCCAAACTACCGACCTGGAACAATCAGCTCAGCAATTAAAGGAAACCTATCATGGGTCAATTCCTTGCCGTTATGCTGAGGCACTGAGTTCAGTACTGACCAAGAACCAGTCTGGAGAAAGGGCTTCTTTCCTCTGACTTTGCAGATCTGCATAATTCACTAGATAAGGGATAAATCACTGATGCCAAAGGATGGACTTATGTCCACCAAGCATCAAAAAATTTCAGAAGTTGGTTTTTGCAGTTAATCTCTTGGAAACAAGTTCACTTTAAGCTCGAAAATTTTCTGAACCAATCATATATTCACTGTTTACTATTAGATGGCCCAACAGGCAGCGTGGCATGAACGTTAAAGCTCAACTCCATGCAAATAAATTAGCAATTGCAACGGGTCTGTACCCATACTGCAAAAATTAATAGCTTGTTTATACCCAAGGGAAGCAGTAAAAGAAGATTACTTACCTGATCCTTTGCGCATCATCTGCACCCTCACGCTCCACCAGTCTAAGCATTATCAACACCAGAATAAGGTCCATAACCCTGAACTGGACATAAGGACAGCCCACCACTGGATCGTGAGGGCGCACCACCTGCTAGGGGAGCCTAGGAACAAGTAAAATGGTTTCTTCTTACCACTAGACAAAACAAGCTATTAACCCTTACATTGCAGATGCAACCCCACTGCAAGAGATGCATTTTATATGCCTGAGCTGAACTCAATGCAAACAGCTAAATTCACAGATTAAGGCTCAGTTGATACTGCTGCGACAGCAGTCATACAACTTTGAGACTTCTTTCCAACTTGGACGCCATTTAGGAGCCTGCACAGGGGCTGAAATCACACCCAAGTCAGACCAAAGTAATGCAGGAACCTTTTCAAAAGTCAGAGCCACTTGTGTAGAATCAGGACGGCTCTCAGAGAAACATTGAATTTAAAATGTCATGCGACTTGGGGGTCTCACAAGTCAGATCCCATGTCGCAGCAGTGTGAACCGAGCATAATGCATACGTGAGAATTCAGATTTCTATCCAACCAGTCTTGAGATTTATACAGCAGCATCTTGCTAAAGGCATGCAGGGCTGGCTTTTTCCCCAGCAGTTTGTAGTGTCTGGTTAGTGGCTTCTGGTAATGCACATTGAAACAAATCCAGTATACCTTTATTGCCCTGGTCTGCAACCAGGCATACCTGTGAAAATAGCCAGGACATCGCTTTCCTGCTGCTGAAGTCCACTCTGACGCCACATAATTTTAGAAGTCTACGCAGAAACCTACACTTCTAGGAGTGTTCATCTCGTGGTTCTCCAGCAGCTTCACCTGTTCCTCCTCCTGACCTACACTCGTTACAGATATGTCATGTTAGTTTCTGTGTAGACATCATTAGAAGATTTCTCAGCATCTTGGACTATCAGCATGGACAGCAAAAAAAAAAAAAGTATGACCTGTCTTTAGGGCATGCTTGGTTTTAAAACCTTAAACGAGGTGTGGTTGCACGTGGACAGGAAGTGACTAAAAAAGGGTGGAGATCCGAACACGTGTGTGAAAAATACAGTACGGTCGTCCTTTGAAAGGTGCTCCAAGATCAGTTTTATTCCAGTGACTAAGCTATGCTTTATGTTCCTGATCCAACTGCAGGTTTCAAAAACAATTTCATTCCCTGCATATTGTATAGCAGCTAGCCAGTTACCAGTACACATCTACAGGACTTACCAATTTCTGGCTAGCTACAGTAAAACACATGGAAAATGGATGGCACCCAAAATCCACAGCTAATTTGTGATTGGGTAGAATGAAGGAAAGTGCCACATCAAGACACTTCAACCCCATTGCAGAGAACTTAGGCAAGCTTGAATTCAACTTTAAAGCCCAATAGGCCTAGATCTTTGTCAGGAATGCAAAGACCATCACAGATGGATGGCGGACGTACATACAGGAAAGGCTTTTCAATACGGTCTTACGCCTAACAAGCCTCAGCCAGTAGTGTCTGATCTGGCTGAACACTGAATCTATTCTATAGTAAACAGCAGCCACCACTAAGTGAGGTTTATTGGGGTAGGTTACCTCCTTGTGTGTCTCCAGGCACTTTTAAGGATATGCTACCGAATCTATACCTGCCCTTGTGTGCAAAGTTTTTTTTTTTTTTGTCGAGGTAGCACAGAGAATCAGTCCCTCCAGCTGATACCCTCAGACACTCTGCAGAGAAACCAGGAGAATGAAAGGTTTAACAATGGTTATTCACTTGATTTTTTTTTTACCAAGAATCAAGCTATTTCTGGGAAGAGTTCTTAAGGCTGAATTCCAGGAGTTCAGCAACTTTGCAAAAAGTGCAGGCACACTAGGAGTTGAGTCAAATTAGGTGCAAGCCACCTCCAGGACTTCTATTACTTACAGTACCTTAAAGGGGTTGTAAAGGTAAAAATTTTTTCACCTTAATGCATTCTATGCATTAAGGTGAAAAAACTTTTGACAGTACCGCCGCCCCCAGGCCCCCCGTTTTACTTACCTGACGCCTCGAATCTTCGCTGCTCGTCCTCGTCATCTTCATTGCAGCTCAGCCTGGTCGCTGATTGGCTGCAGTGGATGGATTGAAAGCAGCGCAGCCATTGGCTCGCGCTGCTGTCAATCACATCCGATGACGCGGCGCGCCGGGGGGCGGGGCCGAGTGATACAGCGAGCGGCTATAGCCGCCGGCTGTATCACGGGAGCGCGCCCGCAAGCACTCACCACCATGCGAGGGAGCTCGCATTAAGGTGGTAAATGCTTGCGGGGAGGAGCTGAAACAGCCGCCGAGGGACCCCAGAAGACCAGGTTCGGGGCCACTCTGTGCAGAACGAGCTGCACAGTGAAGGTAAGTATAACATGTTTGTTATTTTTAAAAAAAAAAAAAAAAATTACCTTTACAACCCCTTTAAAGTATTCATACCCCTTGAAATTTTCCACATTGTGTCATGTTAAAACCAAAAACTTAAATGTATTTGATTGGGATTTTATGTGATAGACCAACACAAAGTGGCACATAATTGTGAAGTGGAAGGAAAATTATAAATGGTTTTCACATTTTTTTTTACAAATAAATATGTGAAAAGTGTGGGGTACATTTGTATTCAGCCCCCCGGAGTGAATACTTTGTAGAACCTCCTTTCACTGCAAGCCTTTTTGGGGATGTCTCTACCAGCTTTGCATATCTAGAGTGAAATTTTTGCCCATTCTTTGCAAAACAGCTCAAGCTCTATCAGATTGGATGGAGAGCATCGGTGAACATCAAATCTTGCCACAGATTCTCAACTGAATTTAGGTCTGGACTTTGACTGGGCCATTCTAACACATGAATATGCTTTGATCAAAACCATTCCATTGTAGCTCTGGCTATATGTTAAGGGTCGTTATCCTGCTGGAAGGTGAACCTCCGCCCCAAGTCTCAAGTGTTTTGCAGACTAACAGGTTTTCTTCTAAAGCCTCGTACACACAATCCGACTTTAAACAAACTTTCCCATGGATTTCTGTCCAAAGGGCGTCGGCCGTGAACTTGTATTGCATACACACAGCAGGACGTTTCAACGTACTGACGACACTTGGTCAACTTCTGTATTGTTGTCTGATCTTTTGCATTGGTTCTTAGCATGCGTGTTTGTACTAAAGTCCAATGGTTTTGTGTACACACAATCAGACTTGCCAACGTAGGACTTTTGTTGCCGCCAAGTTTGTCTGTTCGCACAGCCAACATTTGTCCGATGAAAACCGAAAAAGTTTGTGCGATGGAGCGTACACACGGTCGGATGTTGCCTTAAAACAGCTAACTTGTAGCATGTTTGTTGTCAAAAAGTTCAATCGTGTGTATGGGCCTTAAGGTTGCCCTGTACTTGGCTCCATCCATCTTCCCATCAACTCTGAACAGCTTCCCTGTCCCTGCTAAAGAAAAGCATCCCCACAACAGGATGCTGCCACCATCATGTTTCACAGTGGGGATGGTGTGTTCAGCGTTAGTTTTCCACCACACATAGCATTTTGCTTTTAGGCCAAAAAGTTCAATTTTGGTCCCATCTGACCAGAACACCTTCTTCCACATGTTTGCTGTGTCCCCCACATGACTTCTCGCAAACGGGACTTCTTTTGGCTTTCTATCAACAATGTCTTTCTTCTTGCCACTCTTACCTAAAGACCAGATTTGTGCAGTGCAGGACTATTAGTTGTCCTGTGGACAGATTCTCCCACCTGAGCTATGGATCTCTGCAGCTCCTCCAGAGTTACCATGGGCCTCTTAGCTGCTGCTCTGATGAATGCTCTCCTTGCCCAGCCTGTCAATTTAGGTGGACAGCCATGGCTTGGTAGGTTTGCAGTTGTGCCACACTTTCCATATGGTGGATTGAACAGTGCTCTGTGAGATGTTCAAAGCTTGGGCTATTTTTTTTTTTTTTTTTAGAATCTAACCCCGCTTTAAACTTCTCCACAACTTTATCCCTGACCTGTCTGGTATGTTCCTTGGCCTTCATACTGTTTGTTCACCAAGGTTCTCTAATAAACCTCTGGGGGCTTTACAGAACAGCTGTATTTATACTCAGATTAAATAACGCACAGGTGGACTCTATTTAGTAATTAGGTGACTTCTCAAGGCAATCGGTTCCACTAGATTGTAGTTAGGGGTATCAGACTTTAAGGGGAGCGAATACAAATGCATGCCACACATTTCAGATATTTTTAAAAACAATTGAAAACCATTTATCATTTTCCTTTACAATCATGTGCCATTTTGTGTTGGTCTGTCACAAAATACATTTATATTTTTGGTTGTAACATAACAAAATACAAAAAAATTTCAAGGGGTACGAATACTTTTCCAAGGCAGTATTATGTGAGGTATACTGCACTCGCGAGGATACACTCTGGCTGTGTGCAGAGAGAAGCACATACAGCAGCTATGCCTGCCCCTCCCGACTGCAGCCCATTCACAGAAGCCTTTGTATTTTGTGAATGAGTTCACATTATACAAAGGCTTCTGTGAATGGGCAGAAAGAGGGAAAGGGCAGGCATAGCAGTTTCGGTGACTCTGCTCTTGAAGGAACTAAGACCACAGAAAGCAGCAACAGAGTCTGTCAGATGTTACTTGAGGTAAGTCTACAAGGTGGCAGGCACCTCAGACCTAAATCATGGTATTGCCTGCAGTTTTTACAAAGTAGCTGAATTCCTGGAATTCAGCTTTTAATAACCACTTGTGAAAAAAGTTCCTAAATTAAGCCAATTAAAAACTAAGTGACAAGGATAAGTTATTTCCTTTTTGCTTTCTCCAGATTTAAAGCACCCTCAATCACCACCATCTCCCAGCTTCAGCTGATCCTGGGCTGCAAGAATGTTCAGTGCCTCTTCCCTGGTCTTCTGTGGGGATCTACTCCACAGGGTGGCCAGAGTAAAGACTTTGGTCAGAGGCGCTAAAAATTGCTGCAAAGTTGTTTTAGTCTAGATGGGGTAAGCAAAAAGCATAGCTAAAGTCAAATCTTTGATTTGGATAGAGTGGAGGTTTAAACCTGTACATTTTTTTGTAACTTTTTTTGCAGATGAGAAAAACAGGCATTTACATTTTTTTTTTTTTTTAAGGAGCCTGCAAAGCATGGCACCTGCGATCAGCAGACTGCAGTTGCAATCTCAGGCTCCTGCAGACTCCACGGATAGCATTCTTACGCATACCTCTTATGGGCGGGCAGTTACCTGAGAGTAGGAAGTTCAATGAACTACCAGAGCACTCACCAGCGGCCTCATAGTTCATTGAGAGCTACAAGCCATCAGGTGTAATGGCTGATGGTACTTGTAGTCTATCCGATTCAAAGTAAATTGTGATAGCAAGTGGGAAGGGGCATGGCATCCGGGGCTGCCTAGCACTGGCCATACATTATACAACTTCCCTTAGATTTTCCCTTCAACTATATACTGCAAAGGCCTGCCTGACTGGATACAAATTGAAAGTGTTTAAGTTTGACCTCATATTATATGATTTTTGGTAAATCTACAAGAAAATTGTATAATGTATGTCGGATTTTTCATTTGGTGCTCTTTGACATATTAAATAGAAAAAAAAAAAGCTTTAGATAACTTTTAGAGCACATGGTTGTCCATTCAGACACAGAAAATCAATTGCAGTCAATGTAACTCCATCAAAATGATAATTATACCCACCCAACAAGAACAATTCTAGAGCAACATATTCTATAGAAAAGATAACTTTATCATCCTTAAATTTTATGTTTTAAACATACATTATATACAAGCTTCAATGAAGGTGTCCCTTTTACACAGTTCTCTTTGACAAATCCTTGTTTTGTTAGAGTGAACATCACAAGTGTGAGAGAGAACTTCACAAAAAGCCGTTCAAATGTAGATCAGCAAAAACAACTGGCCAGGTAAGTCACTTTGATGTCACACCCCTTGATATTTTCTTACCGTTCAAAAAAAAAAAAAAAAAAAAAAGCAAAAATTTCGTAATCTTGGGGTCCTTGGGTTCAGGAAAACGAAAAATTTGCGAAACCGCCAGCGACCATTCCAGATCTGCGTTTATTGACAAAATGGCAAAGACACCCCCAGGTAGTATAATTAAAAGGTCCAGCATTAGAGTACTGCAAGAGACTCGAGAACACACACCACTAGAATAAGTTTAGTTGCAAAGTGCAGAAGTCCAAAGAAGCCTTATTTATTAATCTCTTGTGCAGCACAAACCTGCTCTGTACTTAACAGTAGGGACTTGCGTCATATAACAGACATATCAGAAAAGAAAAAAAAAAAGAAAAAAAAAAAAAGAAATAAAGAGGGTTGAGGAAACAACCAAAGGTCTTTTTTTTTCACTAGAATTCAATACCATATAACTTTTTTTCTGTACTTTGGTGGGAAACAAAGAAATTTAAAGAGACTTTCATGAAGAAAAAAAAAACAAAAAAACAAAACAAAGTCCTTAATGTTGGGTTCAACCGATTTCTTTTTTTTTTTTTTACAATCCAAAAAGACCCTGTAGATAAACCGGCTGCGTAGTTGACTGCTCTTCAGGCCAGTCCAGAAGTGGAAAGCACAATCGATATGGAACACACACAAGCCTTAAAGCCCAGAAAATGTCACTCTGTTAAATAGTTAAAATTGGAGGCTTTAAGAAAACTGCCTTTACTAGAATTAATGTACATTAACATGATTCAACTCCGATACAAAAGCAGAGAGAAAAAAAAAAAAAGAAAAGAAAAAAAAAAAAAAAAAAAAAAAAAAAGAAGAACAGCATACACCAGACGATACATAAGAGTCCTTTGAGGTCTGGCACAAGTGGTTTGGGAATGCCCATAAGGAGACCTATTTATAATTAAACACATAATTGGGTTAAAGTGTACCTGTCACTTAAAAACGGAAGAGACAATGTGTCAAGCATAACCCTTTTTAAGCTGTAAGATTTTAAACCATTCTTTGTCACATTCTACATAAATAAAACATGGCTTGAGTCACTAGATTTACACATATCTAGTAACTAGATGTGACATTTTTAGTCACTTAAGATAGGAATAAAACGGATAACTCACTTTGAGTGGATTACATATGATATAAATACATTAAAATTACTTCTCCCAACATCACTGACGATTATAACCTTCTTAGGTATTACAAACGCTCAAAATTAGAGGTTTCTTAAAGTAGAACACCTGAGAAGAAAGAGAAGCTCCACTGATCCCTCTCCTCTCCCTGTGCTGGAACTGTGAAAGGTACCAGCTCCCACGTCTGTTCTGCTCGCCTAGACGAGAAGAGAAGGTCGACCGACCCCCCCCCTCCTCAAATCCTAACCTCCTGGTACACATCACAGGTCCCAGGGGGCTGCGGAACTATTGAGAAAGCGCATCCTTGCTCACCTCAGAGGAAAGCTGGCTGTGTAACACCAGGAAGTTCAGCCGGCTTCTTACAAGCAAGATGGTGGGACCGGGGACACAAAGGGAAGCGAAGAACCAGCCCAGGTGATGACAGTGTTGGATCCCTGGGCTGGTAAGTGTCTGTATATTAAAAAGTCAGCAGCTACATTACTTAATTTTTTAAAAAAACTGAGCAGAGCTCCTCATTGAGGGGGATGGAGCCAGTACCAAGTACATCACCCAGTGTAGCAAACCATCTAATTCTGTTCTGCAATGGATTGTCTATTACATGAGATAACTATGCGCCTAGGGAGGGGACAACTGTACAGGCCTAGGCAGAGGGCATTTCTATGTGCCTAGGCAGAGGGCATTTCTATGTGCCCAGGAAGAACAACTATGGGCCTAGGGAGGAGACAAATGTACAGACCTAGGCAGAGAGCATGTCTATGTGCCTAGGGAGAATATCTCTATGGACCTAGGGAGGAGACAAGAGACAAGTGTATGGGGCCTAGGCAGAGAGCATTTCTATGTGTCCAAGAAGATCATCTCTATAGACTTAGGGAGGAGACACGTGTATGGGGCCTAGGCAGAGAGCATGCCTATGTGCCTAGGAACAACAACTCTATGGGCCTAGGGAGGAGACAACTGCACAGGCCTAGGTAGAGGGCATTTCTATGTGCCTAGAAAGAACTTCTCTATGGGCTTAGGGGGTATACCACTGTATAGGCCTAGAGAGTAAGTATCTGTAGGGGCCTAGGAGGAAACATCTGTACAGACCTCAGGAAATTCTGTAAGCAAAATTTCACTGCAGTTAATAGCAAGGACTTTAAAAGTTGCTACCAAACTCCATAAAATGTGACTTCAAAAAGCACCAAGACCCCAGAAAAAAGGAAACAAAGCACACTTCTTAATAGGCCAATGTTTTTGCCCAGATGGGAGAGATGGGCAATCATGTGTGGTCAAGCCCAAAACTGTCTCCACGGGATTATAAGCAACAGGTACACTTTAACCTTGATGTCACAGATCGTTCTTTTTTAACAGGTAACTGCACAACCAAATATCACTACTTCTCTACCGTGACAGACTGTGGCGCTTGCAACAAAAAAGATCCAAAGATGACCCGCTAGAGAGGCTGAAGGGATAGGAGGGTCAAATGTAAATTTTGTGAGTTCCAAAAACTTGCCCTGTCAAAGGCACATTTGTCAGAAAGACCGGAGTCATGAAAGAGGTCCAGTGGTCTTTGGTCATGCAGTGAAGAATACCCTGTGCCATTACATCCACTTAAACACTAAAATTTAGTTTTGAATTGATGCCATTGAGTTAAATCACCCAGGTGTCCCATCTTAAAAGTTCATAATTTTAGTACCGCCCCAACTGGCCCCAACTGTCCCCTACGTTAAGTCCCTGGTTGGTTGTGTGGGTTTTTTGGACCAGTTTTAATCACACTGTTGATTTGAAGGAGATATCATGGAGCTGGAGGAACAAACTCAGGGAAACTGCAAAAAGGGACAAGCTCTGGTGTCTTAAGGCATAAATATAGAGGGGTGATCTGACCCACTGGCACCCACCCATCACTGAAATATCAGTTTTTGGTGGACTGAGCCTTTAAAGCATAAATGGGGCGATGCTATAGACTTTCAAATAGTCATATTCTTAACAGTACATTTTTAAAACAACTCCTCATTGACCACTGTATCTAGAGGATATGTAGACCAATTCATCCTCAAAGTGAAGAATTGAAGTGGTTCAAGCCAGGTCTGGGTCTCTGCTCCCACCTCTTTGCTGTGCAACTGAATTTATGTTCGATTAAAAAAGGCAGGATATAAAGTCACTGCTGGGAGGGAAACAGAGTGAGCTGAGTAGCTGAAATGAAAATTCAGGTACTGCTTTAAATTTTGACACTGAATTTTTCCACAATAACTGTAGATACAAAGGTCAGTAAGGGCTACTGTGAAGAACAAGTAAATATTTGACTGTCCATAGCATAGCTGCACTTTTACTTGAAGTATTTGCTACCATCAGAGATGGAATCAAAGATTTGTACATTTACAAAACACATTTCCATCCTGTTATCAAAAAAAGCAATTCGATTTTACAAACTATACAAGCGGGGGGGGGGGGGGGGTTAACGCGTTGCTGTCACAGATGCTCATAAGAGTTTGGCGACACAATCAGACTGACCGCTTGATACGTAGCTGGCTAGTCCTTTATTTTTTAGGATCCTCCAAATCACCCACAATACTTGAAACAAACATGAATGTGAAAGGCCTTGGAGTCCAACAGCAACTACACATGATTCAGAATTGTAAGCCCAATTAAACACGCAAGAACAGAAGAAAGGAAACATTTAAAAAGACAATCATTTTACATGTCTGAGTTTTCTTAATTTTTTTTTTCCTCTTCAAAGTGAAACCTCAATACCATCTTTGGTACAATAAATTAAAAAAGAAAAAAAAAACAAAACAAAAAAAAACAAAGAAAAAAAATAAAAATAAAAAAACAGTACTTTACTATCCACAGAGATATGAAAAGGACAGTTTAATCTTTACATTTTGCTTTTTTTTTTTTTGAAAAATTAAAAAAAAATGAAAATAAAATAAAAAACCCTACTGTTACAGCACATAGCACTGTAAAGTTTTAATACTGAAGCAAGGGCTTAGAAATTTTACAACCCATGAAAAGTGTGCTGGTCGCACCAAACAAAAGAAGCGGCAAGATAAAGACGGGGGGAGAAAATCAAATTTGTAGTGTAAGGGGGGAAAAAAAAAAAGTATATTAAAAAAAAAAAAAAAACATACAAAGATTGGACTGAACTGAAAAGATGACCAAAGAAATACAAAAAAAAATAAGAGTGGGAGGGGCAATAAAAATGAACTTCTGCAATATGAATCAGTTAAAATTAAAAAAAATGCTCCTAAAATTCCTTCCTGATACAGCTAAAACCGACTGAGTACGAAGTTATAAATAAAAGACATGGGAACCTTTAGTTTTTTTTTTTTCTTTTTTAGAAAGCAAACTGTTAAAAGAGTTTTAGCAGCAATTCCAGTTGAGAGAGTGGAGTTAGCAGCCAAGATAATTCCAGTGAAGTGCGATAATTGCACCCTAGCAAAAGTTGGTATAAATTGGGGATGGGGGGGATGGGCCTGGAGGGGAGGGGGGGGGGGCCGAACACAGGAAATCTGGATGAATGGTTAAGATGGCAGCGTAGGGCAAGTGGCACAGACAGTGTTTTGCAGAATGATGTTTTGGCCTGTAAACGAGTTCACTGACGTGCAAAGAAAGTCTGGATTCGTCCTGCTTCTTTCTGAAGAAGGAAAAAGTTGGTGATAGAAATGGAAGCATTGGAAATGTCTTGAAGTCTTTGCACAGGTTAAACTTCTACCAGTGTGTCAAAAAAGCAATAAAAAATAAAATAAAATACAAAACAAAATAAACAAAAAGAAAGAAAAAAACAAAAAAAAAAAGGAAAGAAAAAAACAAAAAAAAAAAACAGAGCAGTCCAATTTGAAGTCTGTTAAAACTGCTTCTCATGGGTCAACACACACTTCACACTCCCCTCGTAGTGATTTTTATTTTTTAATAAATAAACAATTCACATTAACAGCTACACCTTGACAACTTTTTTTTTTGATGGTTGTGATAAAAGCCAGCTCACCCTTTTTTTGTTTCCACAACCCCACCCTGCAGCCTGTCAAGCCCTCCTCCGAATTCAGTATTTCGTTTTTGTTTTTTTGTTGTTTTTTGTTTGTTTTTTTTTTTTCTATTATTGGTATGGCTTTAATTTTACATGAAAGAAACATCAAGAGCTTGCTGCTGTACTCTGAGGGACACAAACGCCTAACATCGCACTTTCTTCACTTTCCGTCCTGTTTCGGATATGAGGTGGTCCGACCATGCTGGATGTGTTGCTAGAGTAGGGATAATTCAGAGGCACGCTGGAGTCGTTATGCCCGCTGACTGTTCTAGTCCGAAAAGCAGAAACCCCTAAGTGTAAGTTTGAGGAGCCAAAAGGACTGCAGTCTAAGCTAGGGTGGTGTGGGTGCAATGAAGAGGAAGACTGGGGGTGTCTGTGTCCCAAGCTGAGCTCCATGGATTCAGGGATTTGCGGAGAGGAGGAGGTGATGAGCTGCCGGTGGTAGTGAGGCCGGTTGACGTGATGGTACAGCGGGTGAGGGTGATGCGGTTCGCTTCCATGAAAATGCTGCGGCTGACTGGGAGTGGGCTTGTGAGGTAAGATCTGAGGGTACGAGTCGCTGTTGGTGATGGGGACTTCTCCGCCTGCCCACAGTCTTATCTGCTGCTGCGAGTGAGTCTGTCGGAAGAACAGAGACAGGAAAACAAAGGATCAGCTTTACATTTCGAATTAATCACCTTGCTTCTAACAGGTACGGGATCATACTCATTTTATGTCAGGTACACTATACAGTGCTTTGAAAAAGTATTCATACCCCTTGATTCATACCCACATTTTGTCATGTTTCAACCAAAAACGTAAATGTATTTTATGTGATACACCAACACAAAGTGGCACATAATTGTGAAGTGGAAGGAAAATGATAAATGGATTTCAAAATCTTCTACAAATTATGTTAAAATGTGGTGTGCATTTGTATGACGCCCCCCGGAGTCAATACTTTGTAGAACCGCCGTTCTCTGCAATTACATCTGCAAGTCTTTTTGGGGATGTCTCTACCAGCTTTCCACATCTAGGAGGGGGACATTTCTGCCCATTCTTTTTTGCAAAATATCTCAAGATCTGTCAGATTGGATGGAGAGCGTCTGAACAGCAATTTTCAAGTCTTGCCACAGATTCTCACTTGGATTTAGGTCTGGACTGTGACTGGACCATTCTAACACATGAATATGCTTTGATCTAAACCATTCCATTGTAGCTCTGGCTGTATGTTTAGGGTCGTTGTCCAGCTTAGAAGGTGAACCTCCGCCCCAGTCTCAAGTCTTTTGCAGACTCAAACAGGTTTTTCTTCTAAGATTGCCCTGTATTTGGCTCCATCCATCTTCCCATCAACTCTGACCAGCTTCCCTGGCCCTGCTGAAGAAAAGCATCCCCACAACATGATGCTGCCACCACCATGTTTCACGGTGAGGATGGTGTGTTCAGGGTGATGTGAAGTGTTGGTTTTCCGCCACACATAGCGTTTTGTTTTTAGGCCAAAAAGTTTAATTTTGGTCTCATCTGACCAGAGCACCTTCTTCCACATGTTTGCTGTGTCCCCCACATGGCTTCTTATGGCTTTCTTTCAACAATGTCTTTCTTCTTGTCACTCTTCCATAAAGGTCAGATTTGTGGAGTACATGACTAATGGTTGTCCTGTGGACAGATTCTCCAACTTGAGCTGTGGATCTCTGCAGCTCCTCCAGAGTTACCATGGACCTCTTGGCTGCTTCTCTGATGAATGTTCTCCTTGCCTGGTCTGTCAGTTTAGGTGGACGGCCATGTCTTGGTAGGTTTGCAGTTGTGCCATACTCTTTCCATTTTCGGATGATGTATTGAACCCTGCTTTAAACTTCTCCACAACTTTATCTCTGACCTGTCTGGTGTGTTCCTTGGCCTTCATGATGCTGTTTGTTCACTAGGGTTCTTTAACAAACCTCTGAGGGCTTCACAGAACAGCTGTATTTATACTGAGATTAAAATACACACAGGAGGACTCGTTACTAATTAGGTGACTTCTGAAGGAAATTTGTTCCACTAGATTTTAGTTAGGGGTATCAGAGTAAAGGGAGCAGAATACAAATGCACGGCACACATTTCACATATTTGTAAAAAAATTGGAAATCATTTATCATTTTCCTTCCACTTCACAATTATGTGCCACTTTGTGTTGGTCTATCACATAAAATCCCAATAAAAATACATTTAGGTTTGTGTTTGTAACATGACAAAATGTGGTAAATTTCAAGAGGTATGAATACTTTCAAGACACTGTACCTGTATATGGATACAAAAACTTACTGCACAGAACATTCAACTATATGGACAAAAGTATTCAACTTAATGACAAAAAACAAAAAAAAACCCCAAAAAAACAAACAAAACAAAAAAAACACAGCTGAACTTCAACCACAACAGTGATTCAAAGTAAAATTGGTATCACCTTAAGCCCCGGTTTACATTGATGCAGTGCAGGAAACCCCGTATGAATTGGACAGGAATTACATGGCATTCCTGTTCAAATCACATGCAATTCTTTGCAGTGCAATTTGAGCCCTTTCATTTTGTATGGCTCAAATCGCACCGGCAGGAAAAAAGTGCATGCACCTTTGTTTTTTGCCGCACTGGAATCGTATCGCATGGGTTCCACACCCATGCGATCTGATTCAGTCAATTGCACTGCATTTTGCAAAAAGCTTTGGGATGTCATTAACATCGACACCCGCAGCGGTTCAGACGATCAGAGTGCAATTACGAGGCAGGACCAGAAAAGCACAGGAATCGATGGGAATCCCGCACCGCATCACTATGAACCAGGGCTAAGAGTAAGAAATTGCCATCAGACACACAAAAAAACAAACAAAAAAAAACAAAAAAAAACACCTCAACCTCAAAAGAGAAGTATGGGATTCGCTTTTTTATTTAATCATACTTACCTAGCTGGATGCAGTAGCGGTCCCCCGCCGGCTCCACCACTGAGAATAGAACATCAAATCAAACATCGCCAAACGCTTGGTTCTCACAGCTCTGTGAGCAGAGAGATGGTGACGGGCTCTCTGCTCTGCCCCCATCCCCATGCTCACTGGAGCCTTGGGCTGTGGAAGGGGCGGGAGCGGCCAGCTCAGGCTCTCAGCGGCTCGATAAGAGGCTGAGCCAGGTGCCAGTCCAGGCTTGTAGGGGGATCCCAACCATATGGTCGCGATCCTTCCCTGGCCTGGACTGGACTGACTGACGTCAGCGAGCTTCGATCCGCTGTCAGCTGAAAATGGATCCACAGGAGTAGTACAGCCAAAAAAGCTTTGGCTGTACTTGTCTATTAATACCCGCACTCTCAAAGACCTCACCAGGAGCCATGAAGCAGCTTCCCCCCTTTCATGCATCAATAATGGTCAGCAAGTATATTCATGGTCCAAAAGGTAAGGTTCAGTAGGGGCAGACCTAAATGCTCCAACACAGAACTTGGTCAATACTGAATATATTATAAGCATATAATGCTTCTGAAATATATAGAGAGCGTATCCCAAAAAACATTCACCTGAAGCTTCAAACACCACACCATGACATTTTTTTTGTATTCATCCTCAATTTAAAATTAATGGTACAGAAATACTGTCAAAACTAAAGCACTCACCTGTGGACTCTGCATTTCATAATCTGTGTGGGCAACTGCACTATTATAGTATCTGTTGCTGTACCGGTAATTGCGATTATCATTAGAAGAGCCACTGGATCCTCCTGCAAGCAAAGCAGAATATGCATTGGTCAAAGTGTTTCATAAAACACAAAAAACATCACGTGCCCCTTTTATTAAGAAGATGGAATTAAAGCCATCACAGAACATCTACTTGATCACTTAGAAATTGCAAAAGACTAAACAGATAAAAAAATCCATAGACCAGGAGTTCCAAAGTGGGGATACAGGAACCAAAAAGGGAGGTATGGGATTGGATGCTCTAGAAAAAGTCAGGAAATAGACCCAAGGGAGATTTACTAAATCTGTTGCAGCTGTACATAGTAACCAATCAGCTTCTAACTTCAGCTTAACTAAGCTTGGACAATAAAAACCTAGAAGCAGATTGGTTAACCAAGCACAACTGCACCAGTCTTGGGGTGCACCAGTTTTAGTAAATCTTCCCCTGTGCGTCAGTTAACATGAGAAACGATGGCAGGAATTATGCCTGGATACCACGTTTGGACTGTACAAAGACAGCAGCAAAATCTCATAGCTAGTTAGGGGAATTTGGATTTAGCTGTTCCGTTCTTAGCTATCCACATGTAATGTAAAACCAAGGTTAATAATTTCTGCCCAACCATAGGTGCTCAACCTGCGTCACTCCAGCTGTTGCGAAACTACAAGTCCCATCAGCCTTTGGGGAGTCATGCTTGTAACGGTCAGCCTTGCAATGCCTCATGGGACTTGTAGTTCAATGGCTTGAGGGCCAGATCTAATATATAAATAGTTACATTGGTCCAAGCTGGAACATGTGACACTAAAAATTACACACCATTCCTGGAATTTATCTTTAAAAGTGAGGAAGCATTTCTGTGTATGGTATATTGCAGAGACCTTGACTTGTCTATTCCTTGGACCGATTATGCACAACATAGGGGCATGTCTGTCAGCATTGTTGTTCCTTTATATCTACTTCAAAAATTAAAGAGCTGGTATAGGCTTTTTAAAATTTTCTTAAAACGGGTTATACTTACCTGCTCTATGAAATGGTACTGCACAGAGCGGCACAAAATCACCTCTACTGGGGTCCCCCCTCTGGCACTTTGGGCTACTCTGCTTCTGTGTCTACCCCCCATAGCAAGCCACTTTCTTTGGGGGCAGATGTGCAGGTTCGATCACAAGCAGAGTGGTGTGTATCAATAGACACACAAAACCCTGGTTATGTCCCCCATCCCTCATAGGATCGATTAACAGCAGCAAAAGCCAATGGCTCGCACTGCTATCAGCAAAGTCTGTGAAAGCAGGTAGAAAGGGAGAGACGGCCTGCAGCCGGGCACAGCGCTGGATCGATGCACAAGTCAGGTAAGGGAGTGGGGGGGGGCAAGAACAGACAGTGAGTGCAAGGTTTATTACCTTAAGGCAGAGATGACATTAAAAAAAAAAAAAAAAGTGGTTTAGAACCACTTTAATAATTTATTGGAATTGGAGGGGGGAGGGGCACAATGAGGAAGAATCAGCATAGCTGCTACACAGTATTTGGGCAGTCTTATAAAAGCAGACCTTCAATTAGAAAGCCAAAGAAAAAAACAAAAACAAACCACAAAAAAAAAAAAAAAAAAAAAAAAAAAAAACATTCTTCTAGCTCAGGGATCTCCAAACCACGGCCCTCCAGCTGTTGCAGAACTACACATCCCATTAGGCATTGTAAAACTCAGACATGACTAGGCATGATGGGAATTGTAGTTTCTGAACAACTGGAGGGCCATAGTTTGGAGACCTCTGTTCTAGCTAAAGCCTATAAAGCCTAGTACACACAGGCCGAATGCTGGGTGACATCAGCCGGTTCAATACAAAACGTCTGACACTCAGCTAATGTGCATCGCAGCTGGTCCGACAGATGCCAACCGTTCAGCTAGCTACTGTCGGACGAGCATGCTTGAAAACCAGCGGCCGACCAGCGCTCTCCGCCAATGGCTGAGCGCGCTGACAGGAGTGTTATAGCGGGGGGGTGGCTCAGTAGGGGAGGAGATTACTGTACTAACATTGGATTGAACTGTCAATTTTATTTTGTTCAACCCAGCAGGTGTGTGCTAGGCTGTAGTCTCCTGATAGGCAGACTAAAGATCTTACATAATGTTCCCCTTTTCAGGCCTATCCGCTTTCTACACTTTTACAGCCAACTACTGCAGCTTGAAAATATTCTGCTGATAAAGGTGAATGCTAGATGATATTTTGTGCATATTACAGTCCAGAATATACACACTTGACGCTGCAATATCTCCACATAGCTGAATAGCCCATAGCAACCAGAAATCACATTACTGCTGCCAGATCAGCCAAGAAATGTCTGCTTCCTATGGGCTACTGTACTTAGGCACACATCTTGGCCTGTATGATTTGTTTGAGGCACTCACTCTGTTCAGACACAAAAGCAACAAAAGGAAGGAGGGAGGAATGAATGACGAATGGCCTCCCACGCAGGGATTACACACAAAGTAAACATCCAATAAAGATGCTTTCTAGCAAAACAGGAAATAAGGAGGAAGTAACCATTGACACATTGTATTGTGTTGATGCAGGAAGCAGAAAAAAACATGTGCAGGGATTTAGGAAATTGCTTTTCCTATCCAAGTGAACCTGTGCCTCTCCTGTGTAAGCCAAAAGCTAAAAACACCAACTTATCTGCCTTCCAAGCTTATTTTGTTCCCCCACCAATATGCTTAGCTTTCAGGAGTGAGAGAAGAAAGCCTCTGCAAGCTCCAGGTCATCAGTACCTTAAAACAGGGCTAAGGACTTTCTACCTTGGACCCTGTGAGGCCGGGTTCCTGAGCAGCCAATTACCAAGCAGCAGAGGAAGGGGAGTCCTAACATAAGCTCAGCTATACCAGAAAAATATGTTATTTCTCTTGGCAGCTTAATGAGACAATGGGGGAGAAAAGGAATGGGAATATGAAATACGAAAGGCCAATCCACTTTGCACTACAAGTGCACTTGAAATTACACTTGGAAGTGAAGTCGCTGTAAATCCGAGGGGGACATGCAAGGAAAATAAAAAACAGCATTTTAGCTTGCACATGATTGGATGATAAAATCAGCAGAGCTTCCCCTCATTTCAGATCTACCCCTTAGATTTACAGCGACTGCACTTCCAAGTGCACTTTCAGTGCAATTTCAAGTGCACTTTGCACTTGTAGTGCAAAGTGGATTTGCCTTTCGTAAATAACCCCCCATGTCTTTATAAAGCTAAACGCCAGGTTATGATTTAAATTGCAAGCTTACATTCGCTCAGCTTAAACCAAATTCCATTATGCAATCTCATTCCCGCGGGACAGACGTGAAGCTGACAATCGTAATTCCAAGTCCTGTGCTCAGCGGTTGCCCCACTTCATACTGACCATAGGGGTGGCTCACTAGGCACTGCCGCCATTCCCACAACGCCCTGTATTTTTTTCATAAAGTATAAGGCATGATTGGACAAGGTGGACAGGCAGGGTGGCAACATCATAATCTCCACTTTGTCCAATCAGAGAACACCTTAAAGTGATTGTAAGGGCCCTTGCACACTGGGGCGGTGTCGGCAGTAAAACGCCGCTATTATTAGCGGCGTTTTACCGTCGGTATGCGGCCGCTAGCGGGGCGGTTTTACCCCCCCCGCTAGCGGCCGAGAAAGGGTTAAATACCACCGCAAAGCGCCTCTGCAGAGGCGCTTTGCCGGCGGTATAGCCGCGCCGTCCCATTGATTTCAATGGGCAGGAGCGGTAAAGGAGCGGTATACACACCGCTCCTTCACCGCTCCGAAGATGCTGCTAGCAGGACTTTTTTTTACCGTCCTGCCAGCGCATCGCTGCAGTGTGCAAGCCCTTGCGGCTTGCACACTGGAATGAAAGTAGCGGCACTTTCGGGGCGGTTTGCAGGCGCTATTATTAGCGCAATAGCGCCTGCAAACCGCCCCAGTGTGCAAGGGCTCTAAAGGCTCAAGGTTTTTTTTTTTTTACCTACATGCATTCGTGTGCAGGTGAATGGTGGCGGTGAAAAGTTAATGAGTATTGTGGTCAGTAGGCTGTGTAGGACCCTGACCAATGTAAGTATCCATTTAAGATCATAACTGCAGCTCAGCTTAAAAATAAAAACACATATCGGTCCCTGCCCTCAAGGAGCTTGCAATAAGAAGAAGGTCTCTAACTCACATACTCAGAACAATTTAGAAAGGAACCAACTAACCTACCACCAGCATGTCTTTGGAGTGTGGGAGGAAACAGAAGTCTCTGAAGGAAACCCAGGCAGGCACAGGGAGAACATGCAAACGCCAGGCAGGTAGTGCTGTGGTTGGGACTTGAATAGACAACCCTAGTACTGCTAGGAGGAAGTGCTAACCACTTAGCCACTGTACTGCCCTATGAATCCTGTATCGGAACGCTGGTATTAAGAAGTCCCTGAAGCTACCAATCAGATTCAAACTTTGCATTGACCATCTTGTTCTAGGCAGGTTAATTCTACCTAGCCCCACACGACAATAGATTTTGCAGCATCTACAGAGATTTGCTCCACTTAGTGATTTTGTTGCTAGGAACAGAACTGCATTTGAGAGGTTTTTGTCTCAACGATTACCATCCCTGAGCAATAAGCGTGTTGGCAGTGTCTGTAGCGGCACAATCAGTAGAACCTCAATGAAAGTTGGCACACCTGCAGTTAGTAGCTGCAGACAGGCTGGGTACAACTCACTCTGCAACCGGCTTCAAAAAGATTTCTAACTGCTACAAAGCTGGAAGTACCAGTCCTAGTAAATATACCTTGAATTTAAAAAGTATAAAAGTGTATTAAAGCCCAACTCTGGGATCATTTTAAAAATTATTCCTTGCAGGGGGCCTGAACCAACACTGCATGGGTTATTTGCTTGTTTTGTCTAGGGGAGAGGAGAAACTTGCTTACCTGATCCTGAGCTCCCCCAGCAAATGGTGCTCCTGCATGTTCTAGAGGTGGACAGAACCCCCCCGGCAATCAAACCTACAATGCAGAGCTATGGACCCCACTTTGGTATTGATGCCAGGATCGTAGAACACTGGAGCTTGGGGGAGAAGAAGCTGTGAGGAATGGTCTATCAACATGGAGGATCAGTTAGGTAAATCATCTTTTATTGTTCCCTCTAGACCTAAATGAGCAATTAACGCTTTGTAGTGCAGGTGCAGCCCCAATGCAAGGGATTTTAGTTGCCCGGGGTTGGGCTTTAAAAAAGGAAAAAAGTTTGGGAGACGGAAAAAAAAAAAAAAAACCCCTTCATAATCACCTTTATGGCTGCAGCAGATCACCCAGTTCTCGGTGGCATACTGCAGCTGCTGATCAGGTACCCAGGCGGATCCTGGGTACCTGATCAACGCTATGTCAGATAGCAGGATTTTACCTGCTGTCTCCCGTCATCAGGTCACAGGAGTGCAAACGTGCTTTCTTGTGACCCAGAAGAGAAAGATGGCCAAAAAAAGCACCAAACCTGCATGAAGACTGATGAGAAAACCGCAACAGATTTCACTTGCAGAGACAGGAGTTTACATCAGTTTCACATGAGTTTTCATGTGCATTTCAGCGAGTTTTATTTATGCACCTTGACACCAGTGTTTATTCATATCTGTTATGTGCCCTGTTCACACCAATGTAGATTTCATGTTAGAATTTTTTTTTCCCCATGCAGAAAACTGCACACACATTGCAGATTCCTGAGCAGAAAACAAATCTGCACGCTGTGGTGTGAATAGAGCACATAGAAACCCATTGTTTTCTTTGAGCCCTTGTAGAAAAACTGACATCTCTGCACCATGGTGTGAACAAAGCCTTAAAGTGCATTTTATCCCAAAAAATGCAAAAGGAGTCAGCGTATTACACAACTCCTCTACATTTTAGCTTTATATTTTGTAGTATTTGCAGTTGACTAACTGTTGATCTTCCCCTTTAAGCAGCTAATTCAGGTGTTGAGCTGACAATGCTCCTTTGCTGTAATCGAACTGTATAGTTTCATCGTTGTCGGTACCAGGAAGTTCCTCCAACAAATTAATTTATTTTATCTGGCAGTCGGATGCTTTCTCCAATGCGCATGCAAACTAATGTTGGAGGAAGCAGGTTTGCAGCCGCCCCCTTCGACTATGAGAAGCAGCAGTCGAGAGTGTGTCATGTCAGGCTTGCTGATAATCTCCACCCACCATACATTTTTCAGTGGCTTCTTTCCCAAGTGGCTGACCACCACAACCTTGCTAAACAATTCTGCAATTTTTCAAAGCAGATTTACCACTTTTTGGGCAGGATTGCATTTAGAATGTCCTGACGTTTTTACAAAACTAAAAAGGCATACATACAGAAAAAACATTTTGCTCATAAAAACAGCAGAGGAACACTACCCATTTGCCGTGAGGAGGAATTTGACAACACGTGCCTTCTTCATGACAGACTGTCTGGAGTAGTTTAAGGCCCCTTACACACGGGTGAACTGTTCAGGTCCGTTTGTCAGGTTTTTAGGCGGACCTAAACGGATGTTCCATGTAGGTCTATGGAGCGACGGGTGTCAGGGGTGACATGTCCGCTGACATCCGATCTGCCAAATTCAGACAGATGGAAACCCTATTTTCCATCAGTCTGGCGAATCAGATGAAAACAGACAGGCCGGCCCCAGTTTTCATCCAATCCCCCATAGAGGAGAGCGAAGCTCTGACAGGTCCGTCTCCGCACAGTGAGCAGAGACGGACCTATCAGCAGAGATCAACGGAGCAATTCCCACTGAGCAAAGCAAAGTCTGTACACGGACACGCCCGTGTGAAAGGGGCCTAATTCTGGTCAGGTTTAAGTATATTTCGTTCCTTCTGCAACCAGCTACAAAGCACAGAGGGGTTAAAAATCTGCCGCAGCTGTGCCCGGTAGCCAATCAGCTTCCAGGTTTTGTTGTCATAGCTTACTTGAACAAGCTGAAGTTAGAAGCTGGTTGGCTACCATGCACAGATGCACCAGATTTTGCACTCTCCAGCTTTGATAAATCAACCCCAGAGTGTTGAGCGATCTGCATTCAGATGGCTCTTTAAATAGCATTTGACGGGTGGTTAGGAGTATTGCCTCCTTACTGCCCGTTTTAACACCCCAAATGCCACAATCACGTGTGTTGTGTGCGGTTACAGGGCAGCCCTATTCACTTGAATGTGTCACATTCAGTGGTTGGTAGTACCCACCGAGAGCAATGGGGTCTAAATTTCTGCTGCAGCATATGCACACCCCAGGCTGCTGCTTTCTCAGCTAAAGGGGAAGTGGTTGACGGGCGCTAAGAATGCAAATACAAACAATGGATGGAAACAGTGTTAAGCCAATACTACTTTCTCAGGTAATCACCAGTAGGCTGTGCCTTCACATGATCTGGAAGCAGGGACACACGCAATTTAGTTCTTAAAACAATTCTTCAATATCCCTAGCCACCCTTCTCATTACTTTAAAGCACGTCTGAATGTTCAATAAAGGACCACTGTAAAGCTGGTTAATGTGCTCCCATGTGCAGTCAATGAAGCCCCCTGCTCACAAAGCTTTGCTCCTTTTCAAAGTGCTACCAGGGGAGGCAAAAACCCACTACCAGCACGTCAACATACAGGTGGAGAAAAGTGTACACCCGTTCCTGCCCTGAGGTCATCTTTTATTCGTCATCTGTTGTATATGACCGCTCACCTGAGCTGGACACGGAACTGGTTGTACTGGTTGAGTGACTATGGTCCATTGCAGGGCTTGTAGAGTTACTGTTACTTGTGTTTGTCCCTTCATCCGTCGTTTTCTTGAAGAAATTGTGCTGGAGAGCATAGAAAGGGGTAATTCTAGTTTTGGGGTCATAATCCAACATCCGCAGAATTAAATCTTTAAATTTGAGATAGTCGGATGGAGAATGTCCCTGTTCACCGGCCCGGCGCCCTCCAGGGCCACCGGTCTCCACGCCCAGAACTTCATGAAGTCTCCGAGTCCCCGGTACTTTGTAGTCCTAAATGGAGAGCATACAATGAACAAATGTCAGTGGAAGCTACACGATCAAAAGGCGCACACCAGTCTGCCTGGCACTGTGCTTTCTCTGTTAGTAAAGTAACCAGTTACTGCCAAAAAAAAAAAAAACTGGGTTCTTGTAAATCCAACTGGACCTTTAAAGGCCTCAAAAGGAAAATGTTCAATACACCACAGGGCCCATTAAGAATACAATCCAGTTTTAGGAAGATGCACATTAGCAATCCCGCCAACCAGATGTATATAAAAGTGACATCATGCAAGGTAGGTCTTATGCCGTGGCGCCACGTGTGTACTGACCATATACGTATTGATGGAAGCTCTGTGACCATGCTGTCACCAACACCAGTCACACATGGAAAATCAGGAACCAGTAGGAAGGGGTTCCCGATCATGTGATGGCATTATAAATCTGCGTGTTTAAAAGGACTGCTACTCAATAATGGTCTTTAAAAGTTTAAATTTAATCTGCTTATATTACCTTCCCTGGTTTCAGCCCCACCCCCCCAATATAAGATCTAGCAAAGTCACCACCAGAGGTCTTGTGCTTCCCTATACAATGCAGGCAGGTCATTTATGGTGGGAGAGGCTGACATGGTGCCTTACATACTCTCGGAAAACCGGAAGCTCTGGTAATTCCTGCAGTTGCTGACGAGTCCCATGACTGAAAGGACTTAAAAGAGTTGTCCAAGGACAGTCAGGCTGGGGAAGAAAAGGGCTATGAAGCGGGCTCTAATTTGCTTCAGTTTATAATGCACATTGTGAGAAGCTCAGTGTGCAGTGAAAACAGATTAAGCCATTTCAGTCCAGGAGAGGAGCCGGTACAACTAGGCAAGAGTGAATGCAAAGCTGGAGCTCAGCTTTAACATTCACGATCTAACAATTTCCTGAATTGCAGGGCAAGCTATTAAAATTATTCAAAAATTCACACACACTGGCTCTCAGACAACAATCACTAATGCTTTCACACTGCTCCGTTGCAAAAAACGTGGTAAAAATGCATATGCATTTTTGCACTTCTAAAAAAAAAAAAAAAAAGTAAGACACAAAAAATGCACCAAAAACATAACCACGGGTGTGTTTGCCACATTCTCCATTCATTTCAATGTAAAGCTGTGTTTTTGGTGCCTTTTTTTTACCGCACCAAACATCCACCAAAAAGGCAGCTTGAAGGACTTTGAAAAACACAACAGACCCACAACTGACCAGTGTGAAGAGTTCCACAGGATTTAATGGTCATGAGTTTTTCTTTGAAAGCAAAAACTGATCAGTGTGAGGGCAGCCTAACCAATCACAGTGTACACTGATTAGTTTATTGGCAAAACAAAATTAATTTTGGAGCAACAAACATTGGTAGTAATCCCGTGTAGAAGAACACCATCTGATTTTTCTTGTATTGTTGAAGCAATTTCACCAGCCAACATTCTTGACAAGTAAGTGCATCATACAAACTACAGCTTCACAAAAAAAAAAAAAAATTCTATTTTATTCTGAAAGCAAAAAGACAAAAATCATAAACATACCTTTTTGATATCTTTATTTTTCTTTACAGTCCATGAACCTTCAGGAAGTTTGTCAAAGTATTTCCTTGCTTTTGGGGCCTGATCCAACATGTGGGTTGGGGGAGTTCCGAGGACCTCCACTATCTTGTTCATCTGGTCCACCTACGGTTATAAGTAAACAGATTAGAATATTTCTTGCATAAAAAGGTATCTCAGGTTTAGAGAGCTTTCCTTACACTTCCTGTCCTGGGGACAGTCAAACTGGACTGGAAAGCGAGGTGGGAATCTCAGGGTAGGACAAAGATAATAGTAAAAACTTGACCCTTCTTTCAGGAAACCACACTGAACTGCGGCTGTCAGAGGGGAGGGTGGGTAAGGTCAGGGGGCACTTGTTCCTGAAAGTGGTTCTAAAGGCAGATATTTTTTTTTTACCCTAATGGATTCTATCACACCACATGATTTCAGCATGACCAATAATGCTGAGTTGTGAAGCAGCCAATCCTGGGGGAGCTGGAGAAGAAAGGTGGAGGGGATCTGAAGTACACTCAATGTCTCACTCAGGCTTGTGCATGAGATATGTAAAATGACCTGTCACTCACAGCAAGGTGGAGAAAGGGGACTCCTATTTCTCTGTCAGTTATCTCACTGAAAAAAAGATAAGAGGACTGCTCAGAGTTGGATTAACTCTTCGTGGCAAGACTGGGCACAGATGACATGAAATCCTATACTGTACAAGGTGCAAGCCTTAATTAGAAAAAAAAAAGGCTTTACATCCACTTTACCACCTTTTCGCTGTTCTTTCCTCTTTTAAGTTTGGTTAACCTTCTGACTTTCCCTTGCTACATAATCCCTTTCTCAGATGAGCATTTCTTTAGGTGGAATGTTAGCTCACCAGATTTTAAATTTTGGACTTGTGTTGAGACTTAATGTTGTACCTGGTAACCATATTTAGTATATGCCTCACTGCATTGTATGGTTGGGCTTCTAGCATTGTGTTCAGGTTTCAAATAAAGCACTACTGATTTGAAATAAAATAAAAAAAAGTTATTGGTAATTGGTAGCAACAAGTGCTTGAGAAAAAGTATCAGTACTCGGCCTTAAAAAACTGGTATTGGCGCATCCCTAAATAAAAATAGGGGTAAAAATAGGCATATAGCCTTATGGGGAGTGTGCTTATTTGCTCCATGAATGTGGTTCAATAGTCCTGAAGGCTTAACCTCACCCTTTATGAACATCATGAATATTATGATTAAAAACATCACAAAATAAAACAAACTGCTGAAAATTATGAAAAAAAAAAAAGTAGAATATCTTGTCATTGCTTACCTCATTAGATCCACTGAATAAAGGCTCTCCAGTGTGCATTTCCACCAATATACACCCTAATGACCACATGTCTATCGCCAAGTCGTACGGCATTCCCAGCAGCACCTCAGGCGATCGGTAAAAACGACTCTGAATATACTGGTAGATCTTAAAAATAATAAGTTTGGGGATTAATGAAGTCATACAAATGATTAATATTTTGTTGCAATATCTTTTCTTTCAGGGGTCTCAAAAAAAAACAAAAAACTTTTAGCGTAAAAAATAGGTCAAGGTTAAGACATGGTAGTCCTCACTGTTTTAAGTGCTTCTCTAATAGATTTCTCCACACTTGCATGCAGACCAAGCTGTGCAGCAAAAGTTAGGGACTTTCATGGTTGGGACAAAGTACAACTCTGGCACTAGCATTTCCCAACCTGGTGGACTGCTTGGTTGGCAGCAGATGTGGAGAAAACTATGTGTCATTTGTCAAGCCGTATGTAGGAGGAAGTACAGGGGGTCAGAGCAAAAACAAATCTGTTGATTCAACTCATAGTTAACACTTATGAACTGATTCCAATGGCACACTGTATATCAGGGGTAGGCAACCTCTGTGGTGAAACTACAAATCCTATCACGCCTCTGCAAGTCATGACTGTGGCTGTCAGTCTCGCAATGCCTAATGGGACTTTTAGTTCCACAACAGCTGGAGTGCTGAGGTTGCCTGTCCCTGCTGTACGGATCATCGCTCCTCTTTCTTCATATGCTCACGGGTAACTCCATACATTTTCTGAAAGGTATCAAAGAACCAGCTCCACAACTGTTACTTAAAACTCAACTTTAAAATCATGATCACTTTTCGGCTTTCATTCCCATTGTTTTAAAAAGGCAATAAAAACATTTGTTCTCAAGCATAATGCCCTACTTATAGTTCTTTTTTTCTTGTGTGATGTATAACACTGCCTTCTGCATACATTACAATGCCCAAGTGCCAGTAGGAGAGGGATAGCAGGCAGGGGGGCACACATCACATCCGATGTGAGCCGCTTGGAGGAAAGGAGAACTACATTTTCCATGACATCTTGTGAATTGACTGATGTAGTGGGCATGTGGGTGGTGCTCAAGGCCGATACCAGATTGAGGGTGGATCATGACTGGGTGCTGTTTGGAGATCCCACCCACAGAAGGCATTAGGTCAGCGCTCTGCTGCAAACTACTAGGGAGAAGAAAGAAATGCAACCGGCAGCAAGTTCTCCACAGGGAGAAAACAATGGATGCCCGGTCCCACAATAAGGAAACAAGTTAAATAAAGCTGGGTACCCACAGGCTGGAAATGGTCTGGTTCAGCAGAAACCGGGTGATTTTCAGTTAGTGTGTACCAACAGAAACTGGTTTAAACAACCGCCTTATGTGGAAGTGACATGCTGGAAAAATCAGCATCCAATGGCTGCGAGCACTGCTCTGTAAATTCTTACAGGGGAAATTAATAGAAAAGCAGGGAAGATCTCCACACCAACATCACTTATGTTGGTACAGTGATCTGTTTTTTTCTCTTCAATGAAACTGCTGGTTAAACAAAAAAAAAAAAAAAAAAAAAAAAGAAAAAAAAGCCCGATAATGGCTGCCAAAAATGCCCGCGATTTTACCTTGCTTATGTTTTTCATAGGTCATACGACTAAAAAAAATGCATCAGAAACATAACGGGTGCATTTTTGATATGTTCTTGCTGCGTTTTCAATGTATTTCAATGGGGAGGTGCGTTTTGCCAAATATGCACCAAAAATGCAGCAAGCAGGATGTTTAACTCCTCTTCAAAAGGTGCCGATAATGGCTGACAAATTTATATTCATGATATTTAGAAGACGAATTTAACAATTATAAAAATATACAGTGGTACCTTGGATTACGAGCAAAATTTGTTCCAGAAGAATGCTTGTAATCCAAAGCACTCGTATATCAAAGCGAGTTTCCCCATAGAAGTCAATGGAAACTCAGATAATTCGTTCCACAGTGACTTCTATTTTATGCAGTACCGCATGTGGCCAGAAGTGGTGGTGGTGAGGGGGGGCGCCGGAGACACTCAGAAGCCGCTTGGATGCACTCGGAAACACTCAGAGGCTCAGAAACATTCGGGAACGGAGTATTTCCGAGTGGCTCCATCACCGGCGGCCCCAGCACCGCTTGCCAAATGCAGTAATGCACACCGCAGAGGCTTGAATCCTGCTCGTTTTGCTAAACAACGCTCACAAACCGAGTCAGGATTTTTTTTAAATAGCTTGTATTACGAAGTGCTCGTTAACCATGTTACTCACTATCTGGGGTATTACTGTATATATTTTTTAAAAACCAAATCGGTTTCAGCCACGTGAATCCTGAATTTTCGGTACCAAAATTTTAATTTCGGTGCACCAGTAGAAGAAAGCACTTTTCAATTTATCTACTGCCCCTGGCTGGAGTTCTGCTTTAAATCAATTGATGTATCAGAATTCTGCGAGGCCAACCTGCTTGTCATACCGATCTGGCAAAGCTTGCCTAATAAGCAACCAGGCTGCAATTTCAAGCCCTACTTCCTTGGTGATGCAAGCGGAGGCAGGAAAACTCAAAGCTGAAGGCAGATTAGTGAGATGCAGAGGTGCACCCATCCACAGATTACACAGGGGCATGAACCAACAGGATTTCTTTCACCAGCACCAGAAGTTGAATTTTTATTTGGTGTACACAAACTGGCTCAAAGACTTTCTGCTTTCTCTTCCATCAGTGAGGAAAGGTGTCAAACTGGAGCTCATTTGCTTGACTTCTGACATCCTGCAGTCCCAAATTCCTTGCAACAACCAGGTAAGAGGAAGGAATGCCGGGGATGCGATAATTGCAAAAAAATCCCAGAAAATCTAAAAATCACCTCGATATGCTTAATTTTTATCGATACCAGGTATCCCTGCTCTGGTAGCAGAAAAGGATCTGCTTCAACAAGTGTGAAGGCAAAGAAAAAAAAACCCAATTCACCTCCCCAAAAAAACAAAAACAAAACAAAAGAAACCATGGCATAGCCTTTTACACGGTATCACCAAACTCATGGGGCAAACCGCAGATCCTAGGATGAACGTACCCTTTGCCCAAGTTGACAGGAGCTGCCAAAGTCCACAATCTTGATGGCACTGCGCTTTGGGTTACACAGGAGAATGTTTTCCGGTTTTAGGTCACAATGAATTATACTGAGCTCGGGAGTGGCCAAGAACAAGAGAGCCGTGCACAGCTGCTGAGCAAACTTGCGGGTCAGGTTCAGGGAAACGCCGCGGAAGTTTGTGTTTCTTAAAAGGTCGTACAAATTGTAGGACAGCAATTCAAACACCAGACAGAGATGGTTCCGAAACATAAAGTGCCGCTTTAAATGCACTGCAAGACAAAAAGAAAAAAAACACAATTACAGCCTGTCCAGGACTTGCATACACTGCATCTAAGAAAATAAAAAAAGTTTTAGCGCAACAAATATCACTGAAAATCTTCAAACACAATGGACATGATGAGGCCCCGAGACCTTATCTTCTGTACACTGACTGGGAACCAAAAAAGGAACAATGCAACATGGTGTATAACCTCTTAGCCCCGGCTCACACTGAAGCAACGCAGGAAACGCACAAGATTCACTTCATTTCTCCTAATCACACAGCAAACGCATGTGATCTGCTGCGGGCGTCAAGTGTTAACGACACCACACAGGTTACAAAACGCAGTTTGTCGAAATCGGATCACATGGATGTGAACACACCCATGCGATCCCATTCCAGTGTAGGTTAAGGGGAAAAAAAATTAAAAAATAAAAAGGTTCCTGCGTTATTTTGGTGCGATTTGAGCCATACAAAATGAATGGCTCAAATCACACTGCACAGACATGCATGCGATTTGCACGGGAACGTGGTGCAATTTCTGTGTGAACCTAGGGCTAAGACGATCTCCCAAATTAAAATGAATCTCTATGCAAGACCTATCTTGCTTTAGTTTTAAAAAGAGAGGTTAGACAGTCAATGACATGTGAAAACCCTTATTTACAGAACAAAAAAGTACTTAAAAAAAATTAAAAGCTATTTTTTGTGGATTCAAGGGGTTTCTAAGCTGCTTCTCCAAATCTGCAGGCAGCTAGAAACTCGGCCGGGTTCATTACTTACCAATATAATACTTCATTTCTGTGTCATGCTTGTTCATAAGCTCAAGAAGTCTCAGCTCTATTTGGGCCTGGTTCAAAAATGCTTTCTTGTTTTTGATGATTTTAATGGCTACCCATTCTTGATCATGGTGATCATACGCCTTCACCACCTAGAAGAGAATACAATTAACAACCTCTTAGAGGCAATGCAACATTCTGAGAAACATACAGAACAATGCTGCTTAAAATTCCACCGTTTTTACAGACAATGAATTGTCAGTGTTATCAGGGGCATTTTACAACATAGGAAGAGCAATGAATACATGTTATTACGGGGAGCAATCAAGTCAAATCAAGACTTATGTTCAGAGGGATGTTAGCATGACGGTAGTACCCGCAGTAGTAAGTGGCAAGTGTCCTATTACTAATAGGCGGTGCCCATGTCGTGGGCAAGATGGCAGCCAAACAGGGTTAGTGCGTGCATGGATTAGTGTGTGGTGATGACGTTTCTTGTAAGCGAAGGCATAAAACCCACGGGTATCTACAAAAGACCAAGCACAGGACTGTGATGAGACGCTCAGCCGCAGTAAGACATGTGAATGAAAGTGTCAGGAGGAGGTCAATTTCAGGTCAAATGTTCCAGACGAACTCTGAAGGACCTCAAAAAAGTGTCCCAAACTGATGCCGCTGACAAGACCAAAAGCAGTTGGCACAGACTCTCAGGCCTCGTTCATAAGGGCATACTATAGCGCACTCCCCATGTGAAGCCAATGTCAGCAGGACCAAATGCACATTCTCTGTATCCGGGCATGTAACATTGGGAGCAACTCCAAATTAGTTTTGTACATTTATTTTAAAGACTCTCTTCTGAGGTTACTGTTATTGTTATTCTATTTCTTAACAAAAAAACATTCAAAATCAAAAACTAAATTTTTTTTTTTAATAATAAAAATAAAAAAAAAAAAAAAAAAAGAAGAAAGAATAACAAATACAATTTGGAGCAGTGACTATTCATGCAGCCACTGTGTCCCAATTGACATGAATGGGACTGCCTGCAAAGAACACCGTGCATTTCCATGCAGGCAAACACGCCTCCTCGTACATGTATTCCCGGGTGAATGAGCCCTAAAGCTGAACTACAGATCAAAAGCTAAATACACAAATAAAATGCATATCTGGAGACCATTTTTTTTACCCAGAGATTATTTTTTGGTCTATCCAGACCAGTCGCGTCCCTCCATCCAGACTGACAGAAGTCGCAGACTAAATGAGCGCAGCTGTCCCTGCGCATATGCCTTGTTTTATTACATAAACATTTGATGTAAGGGGGGGTGTGCTCTGGACACCTACCTAGTCTTACTGATACAACTGGCCCTTAGAGGGCAAATATATATATATATATATATATATATATATATATATATATATATATATATATATAGTTAATCACTGTTGCACCTGCAAATACTTTGCCAAGTCTGTTCAGCTGTGATGTGTTGCTGCACAGGCTAGATCAGGGGTGTCAAACTTAATTTCATATAAATATATATATATATATTTATTATATCTAGATAGAGATAATCTATATTTATAAAAAACTTCAAAGTAGAGGAAAGCCGCATCCAGTCTTCAACTAGTGCAATGCAATCTGGTCATCCCACTGACCAAATATAAGAAAAAGTCCAAAGGATCGCTGCATTTAAAATTTCTTTATTGAACCGAAGTTCAAACAAACATTACATGATGTGTAAGTTCATATTACGTTTTGGGCTCACAAGCTTACGCCCTTCTTCAGATCAAACACACATCAAAAGTCTTCTGTTGAAATATGGGAGGGCTCTACGCTTTGCTAACCATTTCCCCACCTGAGATATAAGAATGTATAAGAAAAGGATCTAATTTGTATTTGATGGATTACGAATCACATAATTGATTCCAAATGTGTAAAATGATGGTATTTAAGCCATGTGTGTAACTTTGAAATTAGATGTGCGTTTGATCTGAAGAAGGGCGTAAGCCTGCGAGCCTGAAACTTAATAGGTACACACACATGTGTGTGTATAATATAAATATATATATATATTTTAAAATAGATAGATATATCTATCTTACAACAGTTTAAAACATTTCAATGCGCCTTGTCACATCATACCTGTCCAAACGATCCCTTCCCAATCAGTGAATCTATTTCATATCTGTCCATCCACTTTTCCCCATTTTTCACTATGTAATCGTAATTATCGTCATCAAATCCATCGTTGAACACTTTCCTTTCTTTCTTCGTGCTAGAGTCTTCAGGTGGCACTTGTTGGGCACGGCGCTTCTTCTTAGCATAATAAACCTGGCAATTTACAACATATTAAGTATTAAAAGTTAGCCATCTTCAGGGGGCATTTAATTCAAGTGTTACGTCAGTTGTAGGTGGTTAATCAACATGCACAACAAACAAATCCAGGAGTCATGCAGCCCAAGCTCATATTTAAAGTTGGACGTGTGGGTGCCAATTAATTGCCCACAGTACCATGCAGATTGGTGCGGTGTAATTTGCAAAAGTACTTGCACCATTTACAAGTTCCAGTGCGTTTTTCAGCCCATTCTAATGAATGGGTTGTCAAAACCAGAACCTGAGGGCCCGCACGGGAATGTGCCCATTCCATTGTAAACCGGCCTTAAAACCACACACTCTCTTCAACCACGTCCTATAGACTTGTGCTGTGGGAGCATGCATGAACAGTAATGGAAACTTGATTTAGGAGGGTAGGAAAGGTTTTTGACCACAAATAAATAAGATTACAATAGTGCTAGGACTGATAGGGCCAGGCATAAAACTTTAGCCTAGGTTCACATTGGTCCGATTTGGCATGCAATTTGACATATCAAATTGGTGGCTATTGCCAGGAATGGCACCATCTGTATCAGCGCGGCACCGCACAGATTCCCAAAAGTAGTTCCTGTACTACTTTTGGCGACTTTAGGGTTGATTTTTATAGACCTCTCTGCATGAACCGGCACAGATTTCTACCAAAATGCCCAAGTCGGACTGCATTGCTGGGCTGAAATCGTTCAAACTGCATTCTCAGCTGAACTCGCACGATTCCTAACCCGCAGCAATGTGAACCTAGGCTTAGTTGTGCTGTAATCCTGGGCCAGCAAATAAACTATTCGAGGCACTTTCCCAGAAATAACACGTGGTACACAAGTTGGGAAATGGCTGTTTTTATTAGAGCCGCATCACACAGGTGTTTTGCTAAATAATAGATTTTAAGATTTTTTGGCTACTAGATTGGACTGACAGGCGTTTTAAGTTGAATTTAACCAACCCTGCCTTCCTCGATTTGATTACACCATCTGCAGAGATCAATATTCAAACAGAACACAAATGGAAAGGGTAAAACAAAAAAAACAAAAAACAGAAGTAATGTTTAACTTCCAACATAGTACCAGTAAATGACCACAACCTAGATTGAAAAAGGGGAATTATTCAAAACAAAAAGGAGCACAGAATGGATTAATTCTTCCTGAAAACAATGTGCGTCATCAGTGGCTCACAAAAGGTAGATGGAACAAACCTCTGACGTCACTAAACAAACAAATCTGCAGCTTGATCACCCTATGCCAACCCCAATGAATTCCAGACATGAGTGGTGCACCAAAACGGAAAAATACAGGATACACTTGGCTGAAACCAAAACTGAAGTTTTTTTTAAATTATATTTAAAAAAAATAATAGATATATATATCTATATCTATATATAGTAAATAAACCCCATGGTATATTTTTACACTGTTACACTGGTACAGGTTGGACCAATGAAGCAACATATATACCATAACAGGCCGATGCCCCTGGAACCACTGATGTAGACACCGCTAATTCAGTGATCTCCACTTGATCCAGTTCTCTTGCTGAGCAGCCGGCCTGATGCACTGTGAATACAGGAGGTCGCCTGCTTGACATGGGCACCATTCAGAGAATGCCTTGCATTTTTTCCGACTGACTGCAAAGCGTTCTCTGACTGGATGAGATGGGGTGGTGAGGTCACACTCCACCCCGCCCAATCAAAGGACACTTAGAATAATCACAGAAAATACAACGCATTCTCTGAATGGCGCCCATGGCGAGCGGCGACTTCTTGTGTTCAGAATGCATCAGGCCAGCCGCTGAGCACAGGACGCAGAAGTTAAGATTAGTGGAGTAGCGGTGTCTACTTTAGTGATTTCCAGCTTCCAGGGGCATCAGCCAGGTATGGCAAATGTGGATCAGTAAAGCCTGTAGAGAGAGGCCACTATAGGCGAGTGACCAACTCTCACATGTTGTGAACTGGAATCAAAGGTGCTGCACAGCTCATCTGTGAACTTCAGTAACAGTACAACTCCGGAAAATATTGCTGCACTCCATGGTATCTTTAACCACTTCCGGACCGCCCACCGTCAATTTACGTCACTACTTCAACGTTATATACCGTTATGGCAGCAGATAGCTGCCATAACCCCTGTTTTTTCGTCAACGGTGGTCAGTCTGCTTCACGATAAAGTGGTCTCCGTGGCGGATGCGCCGTGGCAGAAATCCCCCCCCCCCCCCCCCCCTTTAAGACCAGGGGGTTATGTACTAAAACTGGAGAGTGCAAAATAAGGTGCAGCTGTGCATATAAACTAATCAGCTTCCAGGTTTAAGGCCCGGTTCACATTGGTGTGACATACGCTCCGACTTTGGGAGCTCATGTCGCATGACGTGTACAAATCAATTGTTCCCTATGAGAGCCGTCTTAACTTATCCAACTTTAGAAAAAGTTCCTGTACTACTTTGGTCCGTTTTCAGCCCATTCAATATCATTAAAGTCGGATCCTCACCCTGACCATCCAACATCCAACAGCAGCAAGAAAAAGGAATTCATGTCACACTGGGATTGTTTTGATTGGTCAAAGAACAGGATGGACCATCTCAAAGTTGGAGTAAAATCGTATCCTGTTCATTCAAGAACCACAGGAGGGGACCGTTATAAACCAGATCCACCTACCTTCATTTTGTGACAACAAATCAACTAAACTTACCTCATTAATGTGCTTGTAAGTCTTTATCAAGTCCACTGAAAGCTTCCGTAGAGGTGCAGCTGCTGAATCTCGGAAGGTTAATGGAATCCGCCGTTGTAAAATTGTCATGTCTGGCAGGACCTGAGAAAGAGACAGACAACAGTGAACAGATGAAATAATCCCTGAAGAAAAAGTCTACTTTACTGCAGGAAAAAAAAAATAAAATACATGCCAATGATGGTGGGGATGGTAAATAGTGGATTAACCACTTCCTGACCGCCGATATACGTCGGCAGAATGGCACAGGTGCGCAAAATGGTGGGTCTGGCGGACTCAATGGCTGCCGGCGGCCCGCGATCCTGGCAAGGAGGCTGAACATGAAATGCAATGTAAACAAGGCATTTCCCTGTTCTGCACAGAGATCTTCTGTTCCCTGTCATCAGGAGCAGTGATCTCTGTCATGTCAGTGGTGGCCCATCTCCCCCACAGTTAGAACACGCTGAGGGAATACACTTAACCCCTTGATCGCCCCCTAGTGTTTAATCCCTTCCCTGCCATTGACATTTATACAGTAATCAGTGGCTATTTTAAGCTCTGATCGCTGTATAAATGTCACCGATCCCAAAATAGGTATCAAAAGTGTCTGATCTGTCCGCCGCAGTCCCGCACAGAGCAATCTCATTCCTCGTCTTCTGGGCCCCCCACCGGCTCTCACTTCTACTCCTCTTCTGCGAGTGCCCCCAAAGCAAGCCTGCTGCTATCGAGGCACTCGCGTTGGGCTGTCTGCGCTCATAGACACACACAGCGTGGCTTGGCACCAATCCCTCTTCACAGGATTTGATTGGCACCAGCAGCACTGGTACCTGTGTCGTATGAGAAGAGCAAAGAGCGAAGCTGCAGACAGGCACAGTGCTGGATCGAGAGGCGACTCAGGTAAGCATTTAGGGGCAATAAAACTACACTGTACCCATATGAAATTTGGGTCTTTTTTTCACACAGATTTCTTTTGGCGGTATTTAATCAACACTGGGGGGGGGTTGCGCTATAAATTTTGTAAAAAAAAAAAAAAAAAAAAGTAAAAAAATAAAATGCATTTTTCTTTGTTTCGGTTATAAAATTTTGCAAATTACTAATTGGCCAAAAATTAAAAAATTATACTGCTACATTTCTTTGGTAAAAATAACTCAAATCAGTGTATATTTGGTCTTTGCAAAGGATTTTTTATTTTACAAAATTTTCAGTCTTTTTTCATATATATAGCGCAAAAAACCCAGTGGTGATTAAATACCACCAAAAGAAATCTCTATTTGTGTGAAAAAAAAAAAAAAAAGACAAAAATGTCATATGGGTACAGTATTGCACGACTGCGTAATTGTCATTCAAAATGTGAGAGCACTGAAAGCGGAAAATTGGTCTGGTTAGGAAGGGGGTATAAGTGCCCAGTGGGCAAGTGGTTAAAGCAGGGAAAGCAATTAAAGTAAAAAATGTCTCAACTTTAGAGCCACTTTCAAAGTGAACAGTAGGCCTCTCTTTCTAGTGATGCCATCCTCCTCCAAGATCAGTTTGTTGAGCGTTTTGAAAGTTTGGGTCTCAAACTGGCGGCCCTCCAGCTGTTGCAAAACTACCAGTCCCATGAGGCATTGCAAGGCTGACAGTTACAAGCATGACTCCCACAGCCAGAGGGATGATGGGACTTGTAGTTTCGCAACAGCTGGAGGGCCACCAGTTTGAGACCCCTGGTTTAGACCATTCAATGCCCTACTTTTTAAATGCCGCCTCCCCAGTGCTCCCCGTTGCCCTGCACACATTTTAGCAGTAATTGCAAAGCAAATAATTTTTTTTTTTAGGTGGCCAAATAACGGCAAAGCTCTGGGTACTCTGTGTAAACAAGCGTCTGGTAGGAGGGAACTCTGTACTCTGTCGACAATGCTCAGAGCATTGGAAGCCAGCAGGTGGTGATGTCACCGCTCCGTGATTCAGCTTTCCTTGTTGGACCTCATTACAGACTATACAGCACATTGTAGGGATGTGAATGCATAGAAAAATATGAAGTTATTTACTTTGCAAATACATATAAAATGTTTGCAGGGCATCAAAGAACACTGGAGACGCACAATTTAAATGGCGTGTTATTGTACAGCCTAAACATCTACTTTAACTGCTATTAAAAAGGAGCAAAAGAACTATTAACACACCAATGAGAGAAGAAAGTGTCAGCGATCTTACTAGGCGTGGTCTTTCTACATTTAGTGATTCCCTAATTTGATTGTCAAGTCATGCCCAGTACACTGCCAACATCCACACACATCACAATCTTTTCTATAATGTCCACTAAAACAGGCGCAACACAATCGTCTTGCTCCAAGTGCTATCGGCATCTTGTATAATCAAACACAAGGCTATTCTGCAATAGCATGGTGCTTTTGCACCTGCAAACGAGCTGCGTTTTTTTTTTTTTTTTTAATGCATAGGGGTGCCATTAAAAATGAATGGCAGCCACGTGAGTTATTAAACAGCAGCGCGTTTTGGCTACAGGAACAGGTGCGTTTTCCTTATCTGCAATAGTGTGAGCCAGGCCTAAATCAGCTGACTTTGCATCTCAATGCTGAACGCCGCATAGACCTGAACTCTTCCTGTTTTACTACAGCAGTGGTTCTCAACCTCAGTCCTGAAGTACTTGAGGACTGAGGTTGAGAACCGCTGTACTACAAGACATGGGTTTTAAAGTGGTTGTAAACCCTTACAGGCCACTTTTTGCTACAGGTACACCTATAATAAGGCTTACCTGTAGTCACCCAGGATATCTCCTAAACCTACGTATATTTGTCCAACAAGATGTGTTACCGGCACAAAACTCAGTTTTAATAACCCATCAATCTAGTTTGCTGCAATCATGTGGATCCACCCAAGAAATAGTGGAATGAAATGAAATGATAGTAAAAAGTGGACTGCGCAAGGATAATTGTGCAATATAGATGGCAGAGAAAAACACTTCATTATAGGATCAATATAGAAATAATTTTTTACTTTGCACAATTTTGGTGGTTATTATACACAAAAATTAGCGCAATCCACTTTTTACTGTAATATCTCCTAAACCTGCACGGTTTAGGAGATATCCCCTGTATTTGCAAGTGCCAATGTCATCGGCACATACATGCCATTTGCTTCAGTGAGTGTGCGGTTACCTGCGGCTCCCGCGTGCATGCGCGGGAGTGATGTCATTGCGGCTCCGGCCAATCACAGCGCCGGAGCCGCGATACCCGGAAGTAACCCTCGGGAGTGATGTCACCGCCCGGTGCTGTGTAAGCGAGGGCTTCGATCTCAGGTGAGTATTATATAATGAGCTTGTATGCTATGCATACTAGCTCATTATGTCTTTGTCTTGCAGGCGTTTGTTTTTTTGTTGTTTTTTTTTTTGGGGTTTACAACCTCTTTAACATGCCATGATAGCAATGCCTTGCTTCGTGACTGCGGCAAAAAACTATCCACCCTGTTGCGATCAGCAAGTCCATCCAACGCAGCCCTTTCAAGTGAATGGGGAAGCGCTGCAAACGCCCAGCAACCACAGGCAATGCACATGGTTGCCGCACACTTGCTTGACAAAATTGGGGTTGAAACAGGCAGCGAGAAGACACAACATAAACACTGAAAAGCCAGGTTGCTCTTCAGAGGAGGGTTTTGATGCACGCCATGGGGAGCACAAAGTTTACAAAATGATTAGCTTGTGTGCAAGGCCCCCTTTACATATACTTTTAAGATCTTTATAATAAACACACAAGGAAAGAGCATTGAAAGGTATGTGAGCGAGGGTTACCTGCTGATGATCAGCCATTGATGATTGGAGGCCGGAGAAAGGAGCGTGGCTGTGCTGGCTCGACATGCTTGCCTCAGTGGGGACAAAGGCAAAAGGGGCAGCCAGACACACAGAGGAGGAGGACTTGCATCCTGTGCTGCTGCCACCTGAAAAAAGATAAGAGATTAGAGATTAGTGCCCAATCAAGAAATTCTGGTTACACCAAGTGGAAAATGGCATGTGAGCAATATAAATATATCACGTAAACTTAAATTCTTTATGGGAGAGGAATGTAGGTGAATTATGTTCAAGACTATGAAAATGACTCCATTATTAGCCTATAAATAGATTTAACAAGCAATTAAAAAGTATCTTCTGCATATCTCAGTTTACAGATTTTCCAGAGTAGTTTTTCCTAAATGTAGAGTACCCAAATCCGCAGAAATATCAAGACCAATAATGTTGCTATTAAGTGCTGATCCAGGAATCTCGCCATACGTGCCGATCGCTCAGTTCTCAGATCCGCTATGGGCACAGCGTGGCGACTGTCAGGCATTCACCACTTTCTGCTCTCCCCTCCAGTGCTCACTGGAGCACAGGGCTGTGGAGGAGCAGGAGTGGCTTGGCTCAAGCTCTCAGCGGCACATCGAGACGCTGAGCGTCAGTTACCAGTAAGACATCTGGGCGGAGTCCTACAAAATTGTCGAGATGCCTGCAAAGCCTGGACCAGCTCTGTGACGTCAGCCTGCTACTGGCTGAAACTGGGTCACAGGAGTGCAGAATTATATTATATATTTATTTTTTATTACACACACATTGCAGCTTACTCTGTGAATCTGTTGGACATGGATACATTTAAAAATTTTCACAATGCAAACAATCCATGCTAATTGACCTCAAATCATAGGGTACCCATAAATGAGGGAAAGACTGACACCATACCGCCCCTCTCACCCAGGGGTAAATCTGAAACTTAGGAAGAGCCAAGATGACAAGTTTGTAGTGGAAAATGCAATACTGATTAAAAAAAAAAAAAAATTATATATATATATATATATATTTTTTTTTTTTATCTCTATCTCTATATCTAGTGTGTGTATCAGATAGATATCTATATAGATAGATCTATCATATATATATATATATATATATATATATATATATATATATATATATATATATATATATATATATATATATATATATATATATATCTCTATCTATCTAGATATATATATCTCTATCTCTCTCTATCTATATACACACACACACATATTTATATATCGCCAGATATACTGGATTTAGGAGATTTTTTTTTTTTTTGGAATCCTACTCATCTAGGTGGATGGAGCATTTATCCAATGCTGCATCTGTCCCCCGCTGGCTCTAAGACAGAACCGAGTGACCAGACACGGCCGATTTGCTCAGGTCTCAGAGAGCTGGTGACTGTCAATCACTGCTGACTACTCTGCAACCCCCCCCCCCCTCACTGGAGCGCTGGGCTGTGGAGGGGGTGGAAGCTGAGAGGCTGAGCCAGCTGTCGGTCCAGGCTCCTGGGTGGATCCCGACCATATGTTCGCAATCTTGCTGGACAGGTTCTGTGACTTCAGCCTGCTGTCTACTGAAAACGGGTAACAGAAGTGTAGAACAAACTGCCCTCCTGTGACCCACAAGCCAAACAAGCTTTGGCTGTACGTCTCCTTTAAGATAACTTGCACTGAAATAGACCTGTCATCTCTTCCTGAAAACACTAGTAGACAGAAGGGGGAGGAGTGGTAGGTAGATTATTTTCTTTAAAAGACTAAAGGGGTTGTAAAGTCTCAAGGTTTTTCCCCTTAATGCATTCTATGGATTAAGGTGAAAAACCTTCTGTGCTGCAGGAGCCCCCCAGAACCCCCCTTTTTCTTACCTGAACCTAGAGCTACACGATTCTGGCTACAATATGAACCGCTATTTTTTTGCTCATTAGATCACGATTCTCGCGTCGTACATCTTTCACATTATGCAAAAAAACTGAGCTAAATTTATTTAAACTGGCCTCATTTACAGACCAAAGTTCATTCCTTTGATCTAAAAGAACTAAGGCCCCTGTCACACTGCAACGACTTGAAAATTGCGTGATTTTGCTGCGATTTCAGGGTATGCCTGTGTAAACTTGAAGTCTATGGACTTCAACTTGCATCAAGGTCGGACCAAAGTAGTACAGGAACTACTTTAAAGTTGCACAGATATGAATGGTACTCATTGGAAATCATCGGGGTACGACTTGTCATGCGACTTTGCAGTCCCAAGTCGCACAAGTGTGAAAGGGGCCTAAAAGATACTTTTGTTTAAATATATAATTATAGAGTAGACAATGGCTCTGCACTGTATGAAAGAAAATGCTGGGTTAAGATTGTGAGGGGGTTGAATCGAGATTGTTTTAACGATCACGCAAGCTCTACCTACCTCTACCTCGTGTCCTCATCGCATAGATTGATAGCAGCGGCAACCATTGGCTCCCGCTGCTGTCAATCAAATCCAGTGACACGGGAGCTGGGGGGCGGGGCCAAGTCCTGCAGTCTGTGTCAATGGACACAGCAGTGGGACTCGTAAGCGTGACCGCACAGGTGCCCCAAGGGAAAGCGGCTCTCCTTGGGGGCTCCCGATGAGGAGGAGCCAGGAGCGCCGGCGGAGCACCCCAGAAAAGGAGGATCGGGGCCGCTCTGTGCAAAACTATTACACAGAGCAGGCAAGTATGACATGTTTATTAAAAAAAAAAAAAAAAAAAGAAACTACCCTTAGCAACCGCTTTAAAAAACACACATGGAAATGGTTGGGTTTACTTTCACAGATCTATGGAATAAAGTGTCTGCTGTGACTTTCTGTGTAACGAAGTGGTATATTAGCCATGAAATATGTGTCTTTTAGTGTATTCGATAAATCTGATGCTCACCACACTAATCACGCTGACTCTGACCTATCCTTGGCCATCAACTACATAAAACCACAGGCACCTCTGCAGCACCGGTGTTTAACAGGCTTTTTCGCTCCAACACCGACAATCATCATACCATCCCGACATCCCTCATAAGGACCTAGGATTGGGTGTCACAAGGAGGAATAAGAAGTAACCTCTAATATGCTGTGTGGAGATGGAAGTATTCTCCACATGAACTCTGAGAGTTGCATTTACCATTATACCTGGTCATTCACCACCTCAAATGTAAGGAAGATTTATTCTATTTTTCCAGAACACTGCATACAACAAGCTGCAATGCCAACTTACTACACCATAAAAGGATACCCTGTTTTTTTTTTTAGGACACCTCAGAGCAGGGGGGTCTCCAAACTGCGGCCCTTTCCCAGCCTTTATCCGGCCAATGGGGCACTATTCCTGCCAATGATATGTTATGAATATTCTAACCACCAACGGAGCACAATTACTCTCACTAATACCAATGATGGGGCACAACTACTGACCACAGACCCTGAGGCCACGTTTATTCTCACTAATGCTGGGTCCAGGACATTTTCTACCCTCACTGGACACAATTCGACCCCCCTAAAGTCTAAAAGGACAGTAGACAGGCCCTTTGCTTGTAAAGTTTGGAGACCCCCTGACTCCAAGGATCCATTTTTACCACCCTACAGACACTGCTAGATGCTTGGCAGTCATTGCACCGGATCAAACATGCAGATTAGGAGTTCTGACCGAGAGCAACAAAGCAGACAGGCAGCCGATACTTTTACAAGGTCAAAAACTTGCTTAAAAGAATGACATATACACAACCTAAAATAGATAGAGAGATATCTATCGAGAGAGAGAGAGAGAGAGAGAGAGAGAGAGAGAGAGAGAGAGAGAGAGAGAGAGATCTATCGAGAGAGAGAGAGAGAGAGAGAGATATCTATCGAGAGAGAGAGAGAGATATCTATCGAGAGAGAGAGAGAGAGAGATATCTATCGAGAGAGAGAGAGAGAGAGATATCTATCGAGAGAGAGAGAGAGAGAGATATCTATCGAGAGAGAGAGAGAGAGAGATATCTATCGAGAGAGAGAGAGAGAGAGATATCTATCGAGAGAGAGAGAGAGAGAGAGATATCTATCGAGAGAGAGAGAGAGAGAGAGAGAGATATCTATCGAGAGAGAGAGAGAGAGAGAGAGAGAGATATCTATCGAGAGAGAGAGAGAGAGAGAGAGAGAGATATCTATCGAGAGAGAGAGAGAGAGAGAGAGAGAGATATCTATCGAGAGAGAGAGAGAGAGAGAGAGAGAGATATCTATCGAGAGAGAGAGAGAGAGAGAGAGAGATATCTATCTATCGAGAGAGAGAGAGAGATATCTATCGAGAGAGAGAGAGAGAGAGAGAGATATCTATCTATCGAGAGAGAGAGAGAGAGATATCTATCTATCGAGAGAGAGAGAGAGAGAGAGAGATATCTATCTATCGAGAGAGAGAGAGAGAGAGATATCTATCTATCTAGAGAGAGAGAGAGAGAGAGAGATATCTATCTATCGAGAGAGAGAGAGAGAGAGAGAGATATCTATCTATCGAGAGAGAGAGAGAGAGAGAGAGAGATATCTATCTATCTATCTATCGAGAGAGAGAGAGAGAGATATCTATCTATCGAGAGAGAGAGAGAGAGAGATATCTATCTATCGAGAGAGAGAGATATCTATCTATCGAGAGAGAGATATCTATCGAGAGAGAGATATCTATCGAGAGAGAGATATCTATATATATATATATATATATATATATATATATATATATATATATATATATATATATATATATATATATATATATCTCTCTCTCTATATATCTCACAGGCGAGACATGTACCCATCTTTATACACCCTAGATCAAGGGTGCCCAACCTGTGGCCCTCCAGCTGTTGCAAAACTACAAGTCCCATGAGGCTTTGCAAGGCTGACAGTTACAAGCATGACTCCCCAAAGGCAGAGGCATGATGGGACTTGTAGTTCAGTGACAGCTGGAGGGCCACAGGTTGAGCACCCATACCCTAGATGATCTCACCATTCATTAATGTGAGAAAGCAGAAGCACAGGTGCAGCTAACAATTCATCTTCTTTTCTACACAAAAATGGAATAGACTTTTTTTTTTTTTTTTTTATATGAAAACACCCCACTCTTTATAGTCTCTTAGTGGAGACCTTACAAAATCAATGCCTGCCCAATTGCTGATGGTCAAATCAGACTGGAATTATGGACACAATGGCAAGGTTATGCATATTCTGTCTAAAATGGTTGTGAAGTTTATTTTATTTTTTAAACATGTCTATACCTACTGCTTTTGTGGTCCCCTGCTGGAGCTCCTGGCTCCTCCTCTCTGGTGCCTCCAATAGGAAACCCGATTCCCATGGGGGCACCCGTGCATGCTTGATCCCGAGCCCAGCTGCTGCGTCCATTGACACAGACAGCGAGACTCATCCCCACCCCCTCATCACCGTGGTTGATTGACAAGAGCGGAAACCAATGGATCGGACGGCTATTGACCTGCACAGGGAGGAGGGACAAAGCAAGGAGAGGGGGGGGGGGGCCAAGTCCACCACAGTTTTTTTTTTTGTATCTTAAAGTGTTACGGGACATAAGCCCCCCCCCCCCCCCACTTCCTCTTCACTGCGTTTGATTGACAGCAGCAAGAGCCAATGGCTCCTGCTGCTTTTCAAACGCAAAGTCGGCGCCACACTGATTTGGACGGTGCCATGACCGACAATAGCCGCCAATTTGGCATGTGAACCTAGGCTTTCAGTTGCAAAACATACAGCAGCAGAGTGAACCTAGCCCACGTGCAGAAGCAGCTGTAATTTGTGACCCACCTGACTCATTGAATTAAGCCAGTACTGAATATACTAAACGGATCTGGGTATACATGCAATGTATTAATCTTATTACATCATATCAAAAAATATATCTATAGATAGATATATCTATAGATAGAGATATATATCTATCTCTCTATATAGCTATATCTCAAGTTGTAATTTTTTCAGTGTAGCGATGCACTACACTGCAATGCTTAACCCCACAATAACCTTTTCATTTCAATAAAGTTAGCAAAAAAAAAAAAAAACAAACACACAGCAATGCACAACACATTGCACCCCCCCATTCACATTGCACACCAGCAGCTGAGCAGTAATATGTGCTGCAGGTGAGATTGGACACATAAGGAAGGACTGTACCACCCACAGGGCCCACTAACATCACAAATATTTTCATCTCATCCAATTGGGGTTTCATACATTTAATTTTCATGACTATCTTTCAAGAACCTAGGTGTCAAAATTTCTCAATCTGCCCAAAATTGAGTTGATCCTATACCCCCAAGTGTACCACGTAAAGCAAACAGAGAATACCCGATGTGTAAGGGAACACATTTGCATGTAGCGTCAATGCGGCTCAGTATACAGGGACCCAGCCTGATCGTTGGCAACCTGCTAGACAATGCATCTACTGGTTACCAAGCAACAGAACAGAGCAGAAAAAAAAAATAAAATTTAAAACATAAAAAGGCACACACACAAAAAAAAAATGCTTCCAAGTCTGCCAGAATAAGGACAATTAAGCCGAGAGAAACAAGATTGAGAAAGCATTTATTGTGCAAAAACCCCAGACCACCCCGGGGTCACATCCCTGTGTGAGATCGGGATCGGCGTGCACAGCTCTGTTCTGCTTTACTTGAGCTTCAGATGTTTTTTCCTCCGACACAAAAACAAGCAATTTCCAGCGATGCAAACTTCCCTGTCTTACATAACACACTCAGCTAACAGCAATGTATGCCTTTCCACTAGGGACCTACAAGACATGCTGGTTTCCAGTCCGAAAGTAGTTTCTAATTTTCCTCTTCTAATTGGTTCAACTAGCTTTACAGGTATCCAATGAAGGACTAGTATCTATGGGCAGGGTTGGTCTATAAAAAAAAAAAAAAAAGAAAGAAGTCAGCTGTGCTGTCTCAGCAGCAGCAGTACCCATAATACCACTATGCACACAGCTGACTACACACAGCTGCCAGCAGCCGGTTCTCGGTTGGCAAGGAAACCGGAGAACTCCTCCCTGTAGGAGACGGCAAAAGGAAGAATCTGCAGCAGCAGAAAAAAAAAAAAACCTCCTGGATACTGAGGCTGCATGTTAAAATGTTTACATCCTGTGATCTGTGCATGCGAAGACTCCGCTTTGTCTAAGCAGAAAGTAGTGACGTCAAATAACTGCAGCGTGAGATGAATCGATACAGCAATGTTCTTCCTGATCAGGCAGTTCAAAAGATAGCTTTCTAAATCAACACTACACATTCAGCTGGGAGGGGAGACCCCAAAAGTGTGAACTCTGGTAACCCCACCCGCCTTGCAAAAATGCCTTTCATCTCGTTATTTTAACCTCCAAAGCTGGCCATACACACACATATATACACAAACGTTCAGCCCACGTAGATGGAGGAATCTCCCCTGCCAGCTATTGTATCCAGCAACCAGCAGGACTTGCATGGCTGCCGAAAACCTGAACAGTGACCGCTTCTGATTGGATGCAGCCACTGTCCGTACAACAATTCTCCACCCGGCTCCTTGGACAAAAATTTAGACAAATATCAAGCAGTGCAAGATCAACTTAAAGCGGATCTTCACCCGTAAGAAGGACTTCTGTCCTATCCTCCCTTGAGCGGATTAGGGCTGTTTTTTTTTATCTTAAAAGAAAAAAAAAAGGGCAGCCCTGCGCCCCCAACAGGACAACTCTGGATCCTCTGAACAGGTAAGTATCGTTAATGGAAGCAACTGACCACCCGGTAAGGGGGGGCAGGAGTCAGGGGGTTGGCGAGCGATGATACCTTAAAAGACTAAGGCTTCATATACACGGGACATTTTAAAACCTTGCCTGAACCAATCAACTTGGCAGATAGTAACCGACATTTAAAAAACGCCCGCTTTGCCTCGTTTGCATTTAGAAGCATGTACATGAAGCCCAACACCCGGTTTACTAGGACTTTAGTTGGTTTGGACCAAGCTGGCCCAAACACTATTTAGGCTACTTTCACATTGAGGCATCTGCGATTCGGCCGCTAGCGGGGCGCTTTCAACCCCCTGCTAGCGGCTGAAAAAGGGTTAAAACTGCCAGCAAAGTGGCGCTTTTCCATCGGTTTGGCGATGCTGCTCCATTGTTTTCAATGGGCGGGGGCGCTTTAGGAGTACTGTATACAACACCGCTCCTACATCGCTGCAAAGATGCGGCTTGCAGGACTTTTTTTACCGTCCTGCCAGCGCACCGCTCCAGTGTGAAAGCCTTGGAGAGACAGGAGAGGCTCTTTACAGGTGCTATTTTTAGCGCTGTAGCGTCTCGGTGTGAAAGTAGTCTTAAAGTCATAGTAAACCCGGAGATAACCGTTTTAAAGGCAAACCGTGACTGACCACTTCCTTCAGGAATCCAGATCTCTTAGCGGGCTCTTGCACATGGACGGCTGAGCCTGGTCAACATAAATGCCGATATCTTTCCCCTGTCCGGGAAGCCCAGGTGCAGCACACAGCTTCCTATAGATAAGAATGGCTGTGCCCTGCTGTACGTCCGAGTAGAGCACACGGGTGAATGCAACAGGAAAAAAAACTTGTATTAGCAAACCATTGATGACTTCCTCCAGCACCACAGCGGTGGATCCGTCCCGACCTGGAGCTAGGGGAAGAGTCTGCAGGAGCCTGTGCATTGTACTTGCAATGCTCTACAGACTCGAATGCAAAAAATACTACATCATTCTTCTCTCAATGTGAGTGCATTTATTTTTTTTCCCCCCAAAATATGGACTATGCCTTAAATACAGTGAAATATGAAACTCATATTAACCCCGTTGTAAATACCTAAGTGGTAAGAGCAAAGGAAAGTACAGTAGTAGAGCTGCAATGGTTTACAGAAGCTAGGGGATCCCGTAGAGCAGTGGTTCTCAGCCCTGTCCTCAAATACCCCCAACAGGCCATGTTTGCATGCTTTCCTTCATCTTGCACAGGTGCTTTAAGTCAGTCAATGGCTTGGTATTTTGGACAGCTCTTCTAAGTAAGAGAAAATCCCAAAACATGGCCTGTTGGGGGTACTTGAGGACAGGGTTGAGAACCACTGCTGTAGACAGTGTGTAATTGCACATATGAGCAGATTACTTACACTGACAGACAGGAAGAAACAATCAACTACCTGGAGGGCCCCACAGCACCCTGTTCATTCACTGAGCACTACAAGCAGACAGCTGCAAAAGGCTGTTGGTACTTCCAGTTCATTCATGCACAGAAATCTGAATGAATGATGCGGCGGGGTGGGTGGAGCCTGGCATGGCCGCAGTTTTTTTTTTTTTTTCTCAAATTGTGACAGTGAGTTTGGGGAGAAGATCGCTGGCTTGCTGTCACAAGAGGTGGCAGGGGTCGGGGAATGGCTGCAGCAGTGCGAACAGGTTACATGCTCCTCCTGAAAAAAACAGGTGGAACATGTAGCAAGTCAACAAAAGGTGAACTTATTCTTTAAATGCAAGCACTTCCATTCACTAGGTATCGGCTCCAATACAGGTGGTGCTACATGCAGATGGGAGAAAGTGAGCAGAGAGATGCAATCATCCATCATCTGCTGTCCCTTCATTATCAAATTACGGCCAGTGGTGGGGAGGAAACTAAGCTGTATTGCTTGACTTTAGTAGCGAAATGTCAGGTCAGCAACATGACTGTATTAAATGACTGAGGACATGAAAACAAACCATGTCATGAAAACCAGGCAGACCGTTCAATGTTTTTGTAGGAGTATCTGCTGTGATGTGGCGATAACACTGATTACATAAACGTGGTTTCATATCCGTGTGACACATTATATAGTAACTATCTGTCACAGAGTGGGTATGATATCCGCTTCCTTTGGAGCAGAGGAGGATTTTATACAGTATTTAGATTAAATTTACATGTGATGCGAACTTATATTACAAACATACTTTCATTTTTATTATTCAAGTATATTGTATGTATTACATCTGCCAAATATCCAGCGCCCTAAAACAATAGGCAATTGGGCTTATTTATTCTGTAAGTCTTGAGTTTGTTTTCTCGGTTTCAGAGCATCTCCAATTATTGTCTCCTCCATGCCCCTGAAGAAGGGATTTATCCTGAATTTCCTGAAACGCGTCGAGCTATAGGAGAAGTGCTTTTCTGTTTATATACTACATATGGATAGTGTATATTATTCTATGTATCACTGTTATCTTTGTTTATGACAGTGCTTTTTATTCAATACATTTTTCTGAATAATATTTGTGTCTTCTAAAAAAAACTTCGCCCTCAAAGTCCCTTTTATACGGGGGGGGGGGGGGGTACTTGCCTATATATAAATATTTGGGACGGTGGCAACAATAAATGGAGCTCTGTCTCCACAATTGTTCATCCCAATGAATCTATTTATTGAAGGGTAAGATCACTGTTGGAACACGTTACACCAGCACTTCGGATGGAACATTTAACATGTTTCAGTACCTGTCCTGCTCCCCACTTCCCCTGCGACAGTCGACAAGGGGTCCCTCTCCCCGGCAGCTGCTGTCACATTCAAAAATCGGCACAGCTGTGCAGGGCTCCGCCACAGCAATCTATGAATGAAGAGACTACAACTCCCACTATTGGCAGCTTGTAGTTCTCAATAGGGCTGATGAGACCCCTCCACTAACACTACCTCCAACTTTCAAACAAATGCTTTGGATAAAAAAATAGAAATTAAAAAAAACGCACTTTTTTTGTACAAAAATATGTGCATTAATGCATTTATTTTTTCCTGAAAGGTGAAGGCACCACAGCTGTGAAATGCACCGACATTAGGGCAGATCCTAAAAAATGCACCATGACCCACCACAACCCAGCAGTCTGAGGGGAACAGGGTACATAGAAAACGATTGATTTTTTTAGGTGCCATGGTGTTGACCCTGCGCAGGTCAATGCAGCTCAACGGCAAGGGATTCAACATACCCAGAGTGATTTAACGCGTGGATCTCCGGGCGCAGGAAAGCATCATGAAATTTATGTAAGGCATCAAAAATGCCTAGAAATGAACCCTAATCTCAGTCCTCGTGTTCCTTCTCTTCCCAAAAAACTGTCAGCAGCTGGCCATTGGCTAAAGTGATACTAAAGGTTCAGCTAACACACACATGTCATACTTACATGCTCAATGCAATGCTTATGCACAGAGCAGCCCCGATCCTCCTCCTTGGGTTCCCCTAGCACTCCCCCCCCCCCCCCCCATAATGCCTCCAGAGCAAGCTGCTTGCTCTGTGGGCACTCGTGTGTGCGCTCGCTCCTGAGCTGTCCTTAAAAACACAATGCAGCTCAGCCCAGCCCCCTCCTCACTGGCTGTGTCTACACCACTGAGAGGGGAGAGACCCAGAAGAGCCGCTCTCGTGCACCTGGCTGGATCGGTCTAGGGTATCGGGGGGGGGAGAGCAGCACACTAAAGGTTTCTTACCTTCATGCATATAATGCATCGTGGTAAAAAAACTTCAGCCTTTACAACCACTTTAAAATCAGCCCCTCCCTCCTCATAGGCTCAACGACTTCAAATGACAGCAGAGGGAGCTAATGGCGCCCGCTGCTGTCTCTCAATCAGCCGAGTCTCTCACGCAACATCGCTGGATCTAGATGGAGCACTCAGGTATTAGGGGGGCTGCTGCACACAGGTTTTTTATTTTTTTTATTTTAAATGCATAGAATGCATTCAAGTGGTTTTGAAGGCAGAATATTTCTCCAAATGCATTCTATGCATTAAAATAAAGAACCTGTGTGCAGCAGACCCCCTCACCTACCCTCTTACCTAAACCTGATCTTCCTCCAGCAATCTGCAAAAGTGCCTCGGCCGTCCGGGACTCTCCCTCCTGAGTGGCTGAGATACAGCAGTGGCACCATTGGCTCCAGCCAATGAGGAGAAAGGCGGGGCCGGGGCTGAACCACAGCTCCGTGGCTGAATGGCCACGGGGAGCTGTGGCTCGGCTCGGGTGCCCCCATAGCAAGCCGCTTACTGTGGGGGCACTCAACAGGAGGGAGGGGCCAAGGGAGCCAGCGAGGGACCTGAGAAAAGGAGGATCTGGGCTGCTCTGTGCAAATCCACTGCACAGAGCAGGTAAGACTTTTCTTCTTTAAAATAACTAAGATAAAAAAAAAAAAAAAAACTGCTGTCCTTAGAACCACTTTAAGGCAAGCATGAGGTCTTATTCATAGAAGATAAATGCAGTTTATTCATCATATCCTTAGAGTGCAAGCTCCTTGAGGGCAGGGACTGATGTGAATTTGTAATATATGTAAAGCGCTGCGTAAATTGACATAGCTATACAAGTACCTGTAATAAATAAATAAATATCCATCGTCTGGAGAGCAGACAAGTCTCGCCACCTTTACCATAGTTAGGTAAATGCAAATGGTATATTAAAATTACGTAGGGATACAGGGTGCAAGAAATGCTTGGCTAAAACTACCTAAACATTTAGTATGGCTCTATAACATCAATACTACAGGGTTTTTTTTAATAGTTCCTATTGCTGAGAATGATCAGAAGAGCAGTATGTTTAGGAGCAGATACTGCAGAGCGCACAACTAACACCATGCCAAAGAAGGCAACTAAGGACTGAGCACATGGGATCTAGGCAGAGCTTCAAAAGTATATTTATAGCACGTGAACTAAAAATACACGCCCCATTATAAAGTTAAGGAATTGAATGCACAAGTCAAGAGCAAAAAAAAAAAAAATCAAACACTTGTCATTTTCCAGATCCTAATGGGAGTATAAAACACTGATATACAACACAAATAGCCTTTTCAATCCAGCAAGATTGTTCAAAAGATAATACAGGTAACCCATTGCAAATACATTATTTGGACAAAGAGGACTTAAAAATAAAAACAAAAATGACCATCCACAGTAGGATAGACCAATACACTCATTTTTCTGAAGTGGTTTATAGAAAAGAGATCCAACATCTAAAATAGTTTCTGCCAAGAGTTTCGGTAAAAAGTACTTTATTTTGCTCTGACCCAGTTTCCTATCAGCCATTTCTACTCGTTCTCTCATCTTTCTACAAGCAGTGGAAGAGCCATGATGTATCCCCAACACCCACAAAACAGTCGCAGTGACCCCAGGGTGGGGGGCTTCTGTCACCTCAAAGCTGAACACAATACAAGGTCACCAAATGTTCTATTTGCACCTCACAAAAAAAAAAAAAAAAACATGCAATTTTCTGGGATTTTTTTTTTTATCTTGTTCATGCCAGCCAACTGGGCATTATGGTCTTCACACGGGCCATCTGCATTCGTACCCCCTGGTGAGGGCCAAGTATACCCAACATGGGGATGTACAGATGTCCCAATGAATTGGGACAGAGCGGGTGCGATCGGGGCAGATGTCACATTGGGAGCAGTGGCTGTACCGCGTTTTCCCGAAAATAAGCCTGGGTCTTATATTAATTTTGGCAACAAAAGACCCAGTAGGGCTAATTTTCGTGGTAGGGCTAATTTTCAGGGTAGGGCTCATCATGTGCTTTCTTCTCTCCCCATCTCCCTCCCTGCCTGTCAGGAATCCCCAGTGGCCAGTGGAACTGAGTAAAAGTTCTTATAAAATCCTAGAATGCATTTTTTTACAGTATTATATAAACCGTGTATGTTTCTGTAATCCATATGTGATAAATACCATCTTATAGAGCCGTTTGGTGCTTCCGTGACCCGCTGGGCCTCTCTCCCCCGCTCCGAGCACTGCAAGGGGGGCTTAGATCCCCGCTGGGAGAAGAGCTGCGGGAGGTCAGCTGATCACCGCTATAAGAAGGTATTTATCACAGATTACAGAACCATACAGTTCACATTATATAATACTGCAATACAATGTATTCTAAGATTTTACAACCAATTTAAACTAGGGCTTATTTTCAGGGTAGGGCTTATATTGCAGCCCTCCTTGAAAATCACGGTAGGGCTTATTTTCAGGGTAGGTCTTATTTTTGGGGAACACTGTAGACACTCTGTCCCTATAGAACGCAATGGGATGCATGCAGTTCCTGTGCGCCCCCATGCATGTAAACACGACCATGCATGAATGAGGATTGAAACACCACACATTAATGAGGCTTTCCCGGTCTCGGACAACCAAATTACAAAACAAATTTCAGTACATTTGAGACTGAGACCCAAATTCCCACCTTATGCTAGTGGTACACATGTATATATTTCTCTCTTTCAGCACTGGAGTTAAACCAGAGAAACTGATTTTCCCATTCACACTCTGTACTGTGGATGGGGGAATCTTCATGGCCGGCTCTTGTACTCAACTGCAGCCCCTAATGCTGCCTGAATACCCAGTGACTGTATGTGATAGGAAAAGTAGATTAGTACACAAGCTTCAGCTTGTATAACAGCAGT